>NW_015386250.1:796964-803569 GCF_001527695.2 Protobothrops mucrosquamatus | reverse complement strand
TTTTCAACAAGCGGGCCTGACCTAGGGTGAGTTTTAAATAGGGACAATTTTTAACGATTTTAAAGAGCCACAGCTACCAATATTTGGGTTTTAATTGGTTTTTAGTAGGGGAAATTTTTTTGTATGATGTTTTAATATGCTGTGAGCCGCCCTGAGTCCCATGGGGAGAAGGGCGGCATATAAATCCTAAAAATAAAAATAAAAAAATAAATAAAGAAACAGTATTCTGGAGAAAGACATTATTGACTGAAACTGCGAGGAAGGTTACAATTTCTTGTTCTGCAACATTTTCTTGTTGATGCACATGTTCGATCTTGCATATGCCTCTTTTTGTATTATACTTTAAATATATACTTTATTAAATTTCTATTGATGGATTCACCACCATTTCTAGGTAACATTTTTGTTGTTGTTCTAGGAGTTGTGTAGGATTAACGTCAAAGTCGGGCTGATTTTTTTTTTTAGACAGCCTGATCTGTCTAAAAAAAATCGTTTCTACCTAACCGTGATGGTTTCATCTACGAGTTTAGTTGCTTTATAAACCACACTGTAGTATGCAGGAACCATTACAGTCAACGAGCCTCCCCCCCCCCCCCAATAGAACCGCCTAGGGTTGATATAACGGGAACCAACCGCGTTTGGAGGGCGAAAAGAAGCTGCAGCGGGAAACCAAGTTAACCGAAAAATGAAGCGAAATCGCTTCTAGCGGACAGATGACCCGCATCCTGAGGGATCACGAGCGCCTGCTTTACTGCCACGAGCCCCGCTGGAGAGCAAAGGAGAGGCGGGGAGGGGATGCGCGTTAGCCCCGGTGCTTTCCCTTCCCCCTTCCTCCCCCTCCCCAAGGTAAGATCAGCGGCCAGGGCAAAACCGCCTAGCTTTGCACGGTTTTTCCTCGCCCCGAGTGGGCTCGCAAAACCTCTCCCGCGCTCCGTCCCGCTTCCTCCCCACTTGCAGCAACGGGAGCGGGCACGTGCGGATGGCGGGCGCGCTCCCGCTGGCGAACCCAGCCAGCCCTTCCCCCCTCCGCCCGGGGAAGGGACCCGCCGTCTGCGGGAAAAGAGGAGGAGGGCGGCGACGCCGCGACATGGTAAGTTGCGGAGGCGGGCTGCCGTGCGCCGCGGTTTTCCCCCTGGCCGCCCTTGGCTCGGGGAAGTCTCGGGCGGCGGCAGCGGGAGTGTGCGGAGAAGAGCGAGGAGGCGAGGCCTGGCTTGGCTTGGCTTGGCTTGGCTTGGCCGGAAAATGGCGGGGCCTGGGATGCCGCGGCGGAGGTGGCAGATCGATCCTGGCAGCCGACAGGACGGGGGAAAGGGGAGCGAAGGCCGGGGACAGCTCCTCTGGGGAGCAGGAGGCCTCGCTGCCTTCCCTTTGGGGCTGCTTCTTCGGTTTATTTTTTGTCCGCCAGGCCTAGTTTTCCTTCGGTCAGGCTCATCTTGGGTGAAGCTGCAGGTGGGAAGTTCCCGTGCATGCCTTGCCGGACAGGGACGAGGTGGCAAGCAAAAGCTGCTTGCGGTTCTATCAGATGTGATAGAGTGTTTCTCAACCTTGACAATTTTAAGGCATGTGGACTTCAACTCCCAGAATTCCACAGCCAGCAATGCTGGCTGTGGAATTCTGGGAGTTGAAGTCCACATGCCTTAAAATTGTCAAGGTTGAGAAACACTGTGATAGAATGAAACCAGATTTGGGAAAGAAAAAAAAAAATCTGTGCGTGGGAAGTAGCCTGACACTGATTGATGACCTGCAGCTCCCAGATGCACTGCCCCCAGCTATCCTTTCTGGGCATTACAGGTAGCCCTGGCTTAACAGCGGTGATTGGGGCTGGCAAGCCTATGATTAAAGATGCGGTTGTAAAAGCACATCACGTGACCCTGCCAGTGTATAGTGCAGTGGTTCTCAATCTTTTTAATGCCGTGACCCCCAACCGGTCGTAAGTCGAGGACTAAACCGGTCGTAAGTCGAGGACTAAACCAGTCGTAAGTCGAGGACTAAACCGGTCGTAAGTCAAGGACTACCCAACCGGTCGTAGGTCGAGGACTTTCCCTGCCCAGGAGCGCCACGCATGCGTGGTTCCGCCCCCTGCGCCGGCCGATGCGTAGCTGGCAAGCGGCAGAGATAGAGCAGGCCGACCACCAGCTGGCCCAGTCCAAGGGAGGTAAGGCACCCGCCGGAAAAGGAGAAAAAAAATAGCGGACAGCCTTGCTTGGCGACCCCCGTAAAATGGTCGATCGACCCCAAATGGGGTCGCGACCCATAGGTTGAGAACCACTGGTATAGCAGCAGTTGCAGCAATTCCAGTGGCCATCCTGCTGGGGCTTCCCCATTGATTTTGCTTTCCAGAAGTTGGCAGTGAAGTTGGCAAACGGTGATCACGTGATCAGTGTTTGCCTCACCTGTTGCAGTTGCAAGCTGGCAACTGCGGGAATGCTGTGACTGCTGCAATTATGACATCCAGTTATAAGGTCACCACAGTTTTAGCACCATCGTAACTTTGAATGGTTGCTGAATGAATGGTCGTTCAATGAGGACAACCTGTGTAATCAGCAATACCATCAGGGCCACTGTTTTCCCATCCTGCGGTACATTCCAGGGTTACGTTTCTCCCAAAACTTTACATCCCGGGTGTCAAAACTCGATCACGTCACGTAATGTATCGTGACGTATCATGACGTTTCTTACCTTTGCAGATCTGGGGTGGACGTGGCCTGAGTGTGATGCATCCGGCCTGTGCGCTGCCAGTTTGACACCCCTGCTTTACATAAAGCAAGACACAAAACTAGTGGAAAAAATGGCGTCATTCGTTATACAAATGTATTGACGTGTTTGAACGTTTTTAGAGCCTTATTTTAAGCACTAGGCTGGTAAACATGTTTTCTTCCTTGTCTCATTTTGTGTGTTCAGTAAAAGCAGTTTCTCCATCTTTTTCACAATTGTATTTCTAGTATGAAAGGCGATTTGATNAAGCAAGACACAAAACTAGTGGAAAAAATGGCGTCATTCGTTATACAAATGTATTGACGTGTTTGAACGTTTTTAGAGCCTTATTTTAAGCACTAGGCTGGTAAACATGTTTTCTTCCTTGTCTCATTTTGTGTGTTCAGTAAAAGCAGTTTCTCCATCTTTTTCACAATTGTATTTCTAGTATGAAAGGCGATTTGATGTAGTGCTTAAGGCATTGAGCTAGAAACTGGGAGACTGTGAGCTCTAGTCCTGTCTTGGGTGACCTTGGGGCAGTCATTCTTTCTTAGCCCTAAGGAGGAGTCCATTGCAAATTACTTCTGAAAACTTGCCAAGAAAACTGCAGGGACTAATCCAAGAAATGGTTGCCATTTATGTACCAGCATTGTTGTGATATTGGCCACAATAGATACACCCAAATTAAAATCTTGTCCTAGGGATGAGGATAGTTCACCAGTTTTAACACAGTTTTATGTGCACAACTTTGTTTCTATTCATTTTGGGTAAGGGTGTTGGACAAATAGTTGATGACAACTTTGACCTAGAGTAGTGGCTATTGCAAGTACAGAAATAAGTGGAAGGTAGGATGCACAACTAGAATAACTGTACAAACTGTAGGGTAAGTGTAAAAGCATAAAGGAGTTAGGCGGGAAAATTTTCAAACATTTATGGTGAAAAGAAACCATGTTTCCAGACCTTCGATGCAAATTAACTGCAGTATGTCAGCACAAAACTCATACTAGCATCTTTTTTTCCAAATAAAATGAATATACATGAAGCAAGGAAAACCTATGTATCAGTAGTGACTTACCTTCATTTTTCCTGCACACAGAAAGCCAGCATGTTAAGGAAAAAAAATACCCTAAAACCCTTTTCTCATATTGGTATTTGGTTGTTTGGTATGTAGATATAATTATTAGACATAATAGTAATTGACTCACCATTTTCTGCTCCAGTATAGTTTGAACATATTAGTGAAGGCTAGGCCATAGAAATTAATATGTTAGGGAAAAGCTAGGTCAATCCTACTAGCACTGGGCTGCTAAAATCCAAATGATCACTAAGGGTTATGAATTTTCTATATCTGTTTTCTGGCATACACTGGTATTTTTTCCAGCATTGTGTAATCCAGATCTGGCAGCACTAATCAGAATGGAATTATATTGGCACTGTCATATGTGCTGGGCATTGTAATTCAGCAACTTTTGAGGGTCAATGTTTTCTCCTTTCTGTGGCTTTCTGGCCTATGTATAGATTTGAGATGAGGATAATGAGATGCCATCTTCCCATACTGAATTTATTATAAGTAAGGAATATCTTTTGAGATATCTTGGATGCTGACGCCTCTTATGTACAGAATTTCAGTATACCCCTGCCATCTTTGTTTGATCTTCTTAGAATCAGTTATTATCTGTCCATTGGCATTCTTCAATATATGAGTTTGACTTTTTTCCCCTTTTTTCATGTCTTGTTTGCATCTTCAGTATCTTTTCAGATACTGTATTTTGTCTTTTCTGTCATCTCTTGGAAACTCTTTATAATATTTGTTCCAGAGATCTTTATATTTCTTGGTTTTGGCTTTTCTTTTTGACAATTTCCAGTTTGTTTTACATTCAGTTTGCATTCTTCTGTTTTTTGGTCTTTGACAATCTCTCTTCATGTTCATCTTTATTTCATTGATTTCATTCCACAGTTTCTCTGGTTCCCTATCAGTTAGATTCAGGACTTCCAATGTGATTCCTGATGATTCCTGAAAATAGTTGAATGTCATGGAAATGTGTTGGCTTCCTTCTGCTGCTTTTGCTTGGATTGGAACTTACCCATGACCAGTGCATGATTGGTTCTATAGTCAAACCCCAACCACATCTTTGTTGTTATAAGTGAGCTCTTCCATCTCTTTGTACTGATAACTACGGTCAGCTTGATTTCCTTGTACTGCATCTGGTGATGTCCATGTATAGTAGATATCATTTGGTTTTTGAAAGACTTTGAAACCCATCATTGGATTGGCAAAAATTGAGAAGTCATTCTCCTACTTCATTTCAATTTCCTAGGCCACGCAATCTAGCAATTTTTCCTCCATATTATTTCCAACTTTCTATTTTGATTTCCAGCCACAAGAAGCACATCTTATTTGCATGTTCTGTTGGTTTCAAATTGAACTGGATCATAAGATTCACCGACTTTCTCTTCTTCTGCATCAGAGGCTAAACAATAAACTCAAATAATTGTCATATTACAGGGTAATTCATGAAGTCAAGAAAAACCAAATACAGACCAGTGATGAGGTCCAGGAGCCGGGTGCAGACTCTAATCAACCTATAAAAGACTCTCCCAAGCCCTGATGATGTCAGCAGTTGCTGACGAAAGCTTGGCGTTTGTAAATTTGGCGTTTGTATTAAACTTTTATAGTTTAAGGATTTTCCCTGGTGTTCACTTTTACTTATTTATTTTGAATATATATATATATATATATATATATAGTTTTGGTTACCACAATACAAAAAAAGAAGTTGGAACTCTAAAAAGGATGGAGAGAAGTGCAAAAAATATTATTAGGGGGCTGGAGACTAAAACTGGGTATATTTAGTCTGACAAAGAGAAGGTCTTCCAATATTTGAAGGTCTGTCTCAGAGAAGAGAGGGTCAGCCTATTCTTCAAAACACTTAAGGGCAGGACAGTAAGTAACCGATGGAAACTTATCAACAGATGCAACTTAGAACTAAGGAGAAATTTTGTGACCGTGAGAACAAATAACCAATGGAACGGGTTGCCTCCAAACATTGTGGGTGCTCTGTCACTGGGGATTTTAAAGAAAAGATTGGATAGCTATTTATATAGCTATATACAATGGTATATTGTATATAGGGTATAGGGTCTCCTGCTTGAGCAGGGGTTTGGACTAGAAGACCTCCAATATTCGTTCAAATACTATTATTCTGTATTCTGTAATTGATCTCATTGCTATTTCCCAGCTTCTGTGCTGTCCAAAAAGTAAGCGAGGGAAGAGCTATTAGCTGTTTTGTCTTCTACTGTCTTGCCATCACTATTCCTTTCTCATACATTCAAAGAAACATTTAGTTGCTGTCAGCTCGTTCTACTTATTCTCTTTCTGGATGGGAATCAGGGGCGAGGGTATTAGCTCCATTTGTTTCCTCTCTTCCTCTTGGCAGCATGGCAAACTGAATTGTTCCTGTTGGGAGTAGGGGCAATGGTGGAATTCAGCTAGTTTGCACCATTTACCGAACCGGTAGCTAATTTTTTGTTGACTTCTTCAAACCGGCTGATGCCCTAAGCCCTTTTTTGCAGGACCCAGAACGGACCGCTGAAAGTGCATGGATGCCACTTCTGGAAGTCTGTTCTGGGCCTGGGAAGCCTCTCCAGCTCAGAATGGACTTCCGGAAGTGGTGTCCATGCACTTCTGGTGTGCTGTTCTGGGAGGCCTTCTTGGCTCAGAACGGACTTCCGGAAGTGGCATCCACGCAGAGAACCGGTTGTTCAGGCATTTGAATCCCACCACGGAGCGGGGAGGGGGAGTTAAGAGGAGAGGACATTTTGGGGATACAGGGCAATGATTTTACACACACTCTGACTTTGCAAAAATGTCATTAGTTGACAAGCATTTTAAATTATAATTAATCTTGCTT
>NW_015386250.1:793616-796435 GCF_001527695.2 Protobothrops mucrosquamatus | reverse complement strand
TGGCTCAGAACGGACTTCCGGAAGTGGCATCCACGCAGAGAACCGGTTGTTCAGGCATTTGAATCCCACCACGGAGCGGGGAGGGGGAGTTAAGAGGAGAGGACATTTTGGGGATACAGGGCAATGATTTTACACACACTCTGACTTTGCAAAAATGTCATTAGTTGACAAGCATTTTAAATTATAATTAATCTTGCTTAGGCTATAATTTGGCATTAACTGCAGCAAATTAGTCCTAGTTTTCTGGGCAGGGGAGAGGGGAGGGGAATTTGAATTCTACCAATAAAGAGTGCAAGACTCCTTCTGCAAATGTTCCTTTCACATAAGCCCCATTTTATATGTATATCCAGATCAGGGATCTCAATTATGGAGAGGCCTTTTGTATACAACCCATACTTGAAACCTATGTCCCTGAAAAAATTGGAATAACTGCAGATTAGGCATTGTAGACATGCACTGTAGACGTTTAGAACAGAACAGAAGGACAGAGTTGGAAGGGATCTTGGAGGTCTTCTAGTCCAACCCCCTGCTCAGGCAGGAAACCTTATACACTATTTCAAACAAATGGTGTCAAGTCTCTTCTTAAAAACTTCCAGGGTTGGAGCATTCACTTACCTGTGGAGTCAGATTGATTGTTTGGTCAGGAAATTTCTCCTTAGTTCTAGGTTGCTTCTCTCTTTGATTAGTTTCCATCTATTGCTTCTTTGTCCTGCCTTCAGGTACTTTGCAGAATAGCTTGACTCCCTCTTCTTTGTGGCATCCCCTGAGATATTGGAACACTGCTATTATGTCACCCCAAGTCCTTCTTCTTAATTCCTCTTACTACATGCTTACTTTCTTTCCTGGTTCCAATGTACATTGTCATAATGTTGGCTTCTATGTGTCTTGGTGTGTTGCACAAACCTAAACTTTGTGTGGTTGTACATTATGCTTTATACATCAATTAATATGAATCCCAATGAATTGTTTAACCATAATTTACTAATGAAATCACAAGGCCTGTCTTACATGTTATAAGAATTTATGTATAACAATGTTTTTGGAGGCATAATTTCTACTTTTAAATTGTCTCTTTATGCATATTTATGTATATTTACGGGAAGAAGATGAGAGATGAATATGTAGAATAGAGGAAGGAGAGGGGAATTAAAGATTGCAAAAATAGTTTTTTTTATTATGTTTTATTCATTTATAACAAAATGTGAAAATACAAAAGCAAGCAGTAGGGGACAACAGTAGAAAAAGGGGGGAAAGGTGTGAAGAAAGGGAGGGAACAAAAGGCATTGACTTCCGACTCTCTCTGTTGCAGTAAAATCAGACATTAAAATCAAATCTCAACTTTTTACATTTCTATAGTAGTATGCATTAGCCATTTCTGTATTGGCAAATCAGTCTAATCGATAAAACCCAAAATCATGATATCATTTTTTTCCACCTCAAGAACAAAGTCCAGAAGCAATTTCCAAGTAGAAACAAAAGTACTTATGTTCTTTTATTTTATCAGCACAGTCAATTTGGCCATCTCTGCTAATTCCATCAGCTTTGTAACCGTTCGTCCATGGTGGGAATCGAGGCCTCCTTCCAGTTTTGTGCATAGAGCAGTCTTGCTGCCGTCGCCATATATAAAATCAGAGTTCCAATTTTTTTTCCCAATTCTCTTTCCATTAGGCCCAGAAGGAAAGTTTCTGGTTTAATCTTTATTATTATTATTATTATTATTATTATTATTATTATTATTATTATTATTATTATTATTATTATTATTATTATTTGTATTGGATTAAATGTTTGGTCATATTAAGGATTAAATTTCTGTCTCAGTTGAGGTAATTATGGTACAGTAAAACCCTATTTTAATGAATTGGGGAGGGGTGTCTGTTATTGAGTAACGTTTGTTGAATTGGAAAGTAGGCACTATAGAGATCATAACAAATGGTGCAAATCATCTTATTCACACGATGTAATTAAGTAAATGACATAACCGTTGTGAAAAATTGGCATGCTGCATATGAAGTCTGTTTTATCAACATTTACTAAGCAAGATTTCATTGTGCAAAATAGGGTGGCAGTTTGGTCTAGTGCAGGGGTGTCAAACTGCCAGCCCGCGGGCCGGACGCATCATCGGGAAACCACGCCCACCCCATTGCCGGCAATGGCGAAAAAGCTCCGATACGTTGCGTGACATCATGTGACATCGCGAGTTTGACATATCTGGACTAGTGGTTAAGGCACCAGGCTAAAAACCAGAAGACTGTGTGTTGTAGTCCCACTTTAGGTATGCAAGTCAGCTGGGTGACTTTGGGTCAGTCATTCTCAGCAGAACTCATCTCACCGAATTGTTGCTGTGGAGTGGAGGAAGAAAGAATATTAGGCATGTTTACTGCCTTGAGTTATTTATAAAAACATTAAAGGCAGAATCAAAGAAATAAGATAAATTTTATACTAAATATAGTTAGGATTGAAGCACTTAAAATTATAGAAAAAATACAAATGGTTATACTGATTCCGTATGCTAGTTAAGAAAAAAATATACCATAAAATTTGAAGTTAAAAAAATGACTGGCCAGAAGAGAGACAAGTAATATTTATCATTGGGGTGTATACACAGTGAAAAAGAACTTTCTGTAGAGCTTTTGAGTTAGCAGTATTCCAAAAGAACAAAACTTGAAATAACTCAAGCATATAAGAAAACATAAACACATGTGATTGAAGCAGAAAAAAAATGGGATCTTGCTAGAAGTGTCGGGAAGACACAAAAAGGGGGCAAATGATGAAAGCAGTATTATGCAGTACTTATAGTTTCTACTGTTTTGTATGTG
>NW_015386250.1:736816-792138 GCF_001527695.2 Protobothrops mucrosquamatus | reverse complement strand
CAGTGGTTTGTCTTTATCTTCTTAATGCTGGAAAGAGTGATTGGCCCAAAATTACTCAACTTTGGGCCTCAGGCAAGACTAAGTTCATAGTTTCCCACTTTCTAGTCTGATGCCTTAAGCACCACACCAAGCTGGCTCCCTTAGTTTTACTATAAGCCAGTGGTGGCGAACCTATGGCACGGGTGCCAGAGGCGGCACTCAGAGCTCTCTCTGTGGGCACGCGCGCCGTCGCCCCAGTCCTAGGCCTTCAGCTGGGTTTTATAAAACCTTTTTGCTTTATGTCTCCGCTGGTTCAATCAATCAGTCAATTTCAACTTCTCACGGGAAAAAAAAAGATCTTGCAAAGTTGGAATTGATTGATTGAACTTTTTAGTCCCACCCAGTCTGCTGTTACCACCGCAGCCACACCCACCCAATGGGCCACACCCACCTGGCACCTGACGATGCATAAGTGGGTTTTGGGTTGCAGTTTGGGCACTCGGTCTCTAAAAGGTTCGCCATCACTGCTATAGGCCCTTATTTAGTTGAAAATACAAAATACACTATATTTTACGTGTTCCAAATGCCTCCTGAAAAGTGTTAGCATTTTTTTTGCATCTATTGCAATGCTAATAAGAATATAAGTATTAATGCAGGGAATGAACAGTCCTCTAGTTTATGCAATTTAAAAAGTAATGCTTGTGGAGTTATAAGTAGATAGCATTGTACACCTGTTCTCCAGCCAAAAAGCTCCCAAAATGGCTTTGAAAACAACTCTCTCCCTTATATTAAAAAATACAGACCCAGATGGAACTGAATTCAGAAAAAAAAACCCAAACAGAATTGATTGGTATTTCAGCAGAACTAATGGAATAGTGCAATTTTCCTCCCTCTGCTGGAGCCTGAAGGAAGAACAGTTGCCATTCATTCAGACTCCAAATGACTCTTGTGTGGTTCACAATTTAAAACAATATAATGTATACAAAAAGTAAACATCCATATAGATAACACACTAAACGTAGAAAACAATTCTAACAAGGGGATCACATTCATCCTATCACACAAACATCTCTTATTAGAAGTATTGGTACTATTTGCTTATCCAAAGGAATTAAAAATATGACAGGCCACAATAAGAGTAATAGTTAAAAGCTTTCAGCCAATGTTTAGTTCTGAAATGGTAGACCTAACTTTAGCATAGTAATACATGAGAATATCCCTTTAGCAATCTGGTTAGTTGTGTATTGTACACACCAGCTACAGTAAGTATTGCCTGAAACTTAAAATTAGCACTGGCAATTTTGTGATTAATTTCTAAATAGTTCTGTATAAATGTACATCTTAATAAATAATACAATTCCTTTTTCTCATCCGTATCTGGATTCTGTTACATTGCAGCATTCTGTTGGAAATAACAATAACATTTTGATGTTATTGATGAAAATAATAGTGGCAGGGGCTATGTATAAAAGCGGCCTATAAAGGCAAAGCATGGTAGTATTTTGCAGATTTTTGAAAGATTATCCCACTCATTGCTACCACTAGCTTGAGCTATATGCAGTTCTTTACTACTATTACCCTCACCGAACCTAATTAGGCTCACAACAGAATAAGACTTCCCATGCTTAATTTCAATATTGTGCATGTATTACACTTATTCAGATGGTCCTCAACATCCGATTGTTAAGCAGTCATTAAGTGAGGCATCATGTGACCATACCTGATTTTACAATCTTTTTGCCACCATCGTTAAGTGAATCACCCACAGTTGTTAAACAAGACGTCGTGCAACTACAACTTGTGACCACTTGCTAGCTTTGCATGTTGGAAATCGGCAAATGGTGATCACATTGCTGCGGGATGCTGCAACTGTCATAAGTGTGAGCCTGTTGAAAAGTACCCAGATTGCAATCACACGATGCTGCAACGGTCATAAGCTCAAAGGCTTAAGGCACATCTTAAGTCAGGACTTAAAAGTGATGTAAGTTGCTTTTTTCAGTGGTGTCATAATTTTGAACATCCACTAAATAAATGGCCATAGGTCAAGGATTTTAGGTATCTTTATTGTCATAAGGAGCCTTTCAAATTTAATTGATATTTTGCATCAGTTAAGATGTAAATTATGTATAATTAGTGGTAGTATTTCTGAATAGTCTTTTCCTAAAATAATATATGGATATTATTTTGAATATGATAAATTCAATTGAATTACAGTCTAGTGTAATGGTTTGAAAAATAACTCTTTTCTCTAATGGTGCTCTCCTATGTACACCTACTGAGAAGCTAATTCCATAGAATTGGCTGGATCTTAAAACACCTGAAGTGAAAGAGATGACTACTGCTGTTTTAAAATGTCTATGGACTTTAATGAAAATAATTCTCAAGTTACATAGACGAAATCTGTTTGTTCCAGTATTTGTTTCTGAAATTAATAGTTGTCTTTCCCCTTAATTGTATTGTCAGGAAACAAATTATGCATAAAACTAGCACTATAAGTGTTTCCTGGCAATTTTGTCAAATACACAATGGAAAGAATAAGTACATTCTTATTCTGGTAGAATCATGCAGCATAATAATGAGACTTAAAAATATTATTCTATTCCAGTTGGCGCTGTCTTGTGGAAGAGAATCATTGTAAGTTAATTAGTCTACGATCAGTTTCAATTCTGAAAGTTTCATATTTGTGTCACCCAAGTTTTCCAAGTGTGACATGGATATTTCTAAAGGAGGCACCCCAGACAATTACGTGGACCTGTTCAGAAGAAAGGGAATAGTGTGGGAACTAATACAAAAAAATGATGGATAAAAAGTCAGGATGCATAGAGGGAACTATAACCTAACATATAGACTGAGGTTATTTTAGATGTCAGACTGAAATACAGAATTAAGAAAAAAGCATCCAGGCTGGTTGGGAACATATAAAGAGTAGAAACACATCAAAAGATATTGATTAGAGAAATCAGGAGAAAGTTATTTTACAATTAGTATGCAAAGCCTTTTAGAAATACATCATCTTTTTAACATAGCCTAATATATGTCAAATGAAAGTTCTGAAAGTAGTTGAAGTTAAATGATTGAAAAAAAATAGGGCGATCAATAGAGTACACTTGGTGAATCTTAAATATTATATTAACGGGAAAACAAATCTATTTTAAAAATATTCACTCCCTGCTTCCAAAAGAAAATAAATTCTGAACAGAAAGATCATAAGCCTGTGATGGCAGAAATTCAAAAAAAGGAAGGAAGACTTTCAGATATGGAATTGTAGAGTTTTGACAGCATCAGCAAAAAGCACTTTTTTGTTGTGACATGTGGCATAATCATTTTGAAATCCTCTTAATATTTGGCAGGGTCATATATGAAAAATAGTACTTCAAGATCCTTCATCTTAAACCGTGTGAAGTTCCAAAGGTCATAACTAGCACTTTGAATTGGGCCTGGAAAAAGATAGGTTACTGATATGTTCCTGAAACTCAACACCAATCAATAAAAAACACATTGAACTGATTTTTAAAATGAATCAATGTAGCGTGTACAATGTTGACATGTAGCTTGTGCATATTCTACCATAGCAAGATCTGCCCTTCTTATATGTATAATGACTGAAGTATTTTTGATATTGGGTGTCATCTAAAGTGTCAAAGCTGAATCCAAGTGAAAAATCCATGTTCTCGAGGGGAACATCCTCTTATTATTTCTAGATTGGTTACTCTGCTGACTGGAAGAATTTCTTATTTTAGCAGGATTAAATTTCAGTTTAGAAGAGAGAGTCTGTTGCGATTCCATTCACTATTTGTAATCTATTTATTAGATTTTTATCCCACCTTTATTACTTTATAAATAACACAAAGTTTTCAGCGTACCTTTCCTCCTCCTATTTTACCCACAACAACAGCCCACAAAAACAATATTATAACCACAACAGATGTACATTTTCTTAATATTCCATCAATCACTCTAAAAATGGATTTAATTTAATAAATGAATGTTTTAGATTTATGGATTGGATAGTGATATCCATTGCTAAAAAAATATGTCCAGTCTATATTCTGTTCTGAATGTGGTACAGGTAGTCTTCAACTTACAAATATTCGTTTAGTGATCATTTGAAGTTACAGTAGCACTGACATATGACCATTTTTCACACATCTGACTGTTGCCACATCGTCATATCAGAATTCAGGCACCTGGCAACCAGCATGCACAGGTAGTCCTCAACTTACAACAGTTCACTTAGGTGACCGTTTGAAGTTACAACGGCCACAGATGTTAAGTGAATCATTGCAGTTGTTAAGTTAATAAAATGGTTGTTAAGTGATTCTGACTTCCCCATTGACTTTGCTTGTCAGAAGGTCGCAAAAGGTCACATGATCTGGGAGCACTGCCACCATCAGAAATGAGAGTCCGTTGCCAGGCGTTTTAATTTTGATCACATGACCATGGGGGTTGCGGCAATGCTCTTAAGTGAGAAACGGTCAGAAGTCACTTTTTTTCAGTGCCGTTGTAACCTTGAATGGCCACTAAATGAACTATTGTAAGTCAAGGACTACCTGTACAGGTTCACATTTGAAATGTAGGGTATTACACTTACGTTAATAAGTACTGTAGCATTAAGATGCTAAGAGTAAAACAGCTAGCCACTACGGAAGCCAAAGGGCTGTTTGTTCAAACGGCATTCCTCCACCTAGTTTCCCCCCTCCCTCTTCTGGTTTCCATTCCATACAGTGTTATCTCTTTGTATGCTTCCTTCATTCAGTGATACATTACAGAGAGAAATTAAAATACGATGAAGCATATGCTGCAAGGAGGATCCAACTCCTGTGTCTAGGACTCCTCGTTTTGGTTGCAGGAACAGAATCTGTCCTTAACTTAGCCACATGGCCTTCTCTTGTCTTATTGTGTGACATCCTGTTATATGTGGAGGTGCTGTCCTTCTGCCTCTGCTTGAATATTCACAGTAGCTCTTTCTGCAGTTCAAATCTTATAGTGTTAAGCTGCTGTTATTTGAGGGAAGCGATATGATTAAAAGTGTAGGCCATCTGTGCAGATCCTGTAATTTGTTCAGTGGTTATATAATTTCTTTACTGTTCTCTGTGTTCTGGACCACTTTAGCAATCAAATTCTACAATAAAAGTGTAATTATATTAGTTCGAAAATATGATCTGTTTGCATGCACACAGAAATATTTTTCTCTAAACAATTTATATATAAATAATTTGATTTATTTGTATTTGATCTACCCTTGTAGATACTTTTCAATGAAGCTATGCAATTATATTTGGCACAGTTTTGCCTAATTAGCTTGTACTTAGTGATTTGAGATGTCTGTCAAAGACTGTTAGCAGAAAACATAGTGAGTTAAAAACTAATGTGATGACCTCATCTCTGTTCAGTTAGGGTCTGGAATACAAACTACGTTGAAGAAGGAGCGTTGAAATTGTATCAGTCCATTTTATGCTGCAAATTAATTGGCTTTAACATGGATACCAAAATCATTTAATCATTTTAATTATGGGGAGAAAAATGCAGAAAAAAAATCAGTACTGCATTATTTGGCTTATTGTGTCTGTTTGAAAATATTTTTCTGATGTTTTTTAACACAGAAGCCTGCTGTTCTCTGAAATTATTTTCCTCTCTGCTAACATGCGTGGCATTAAGTCACATTCATTAGTGTAGCACTTACGTAAAAATGCACATCCATTTGCATGTGCAATCGCTTCTTACTTTTTAAAACAATGCGAAGTGCGATTGCGATAGCTGGCTCTTTAATATTTGGGCACTGTACATCTACAATAGGTGTCACTGTGCTGCTAGTCCAATTGTTATTGGTGACTTCAGCGATTGGGCTAGGATGCTGCTTGTCTGGCTCCATCTGCAGGGCTCTAATGCCTCCTGTGTGCAGATCCATTCAGCACACAAGTTGAGGCAGCTGACGAGCAGGCAGCACGTCTTTGCTCTTCTACTTGCTTTGCCACAGCAGGAGCAGTTTCAGGTGATTCAGCCTCCAGACCTTTGGGGGGTGGGGGGGAAAAAGCTCGCGCAAGCAAATGAAACTGGGAACCACGATGGGGAGACGTTTAACCAGTCAAGCCCTGGATCAAACTTAAAAAGCTGATCTCTTATTCAGCACCCTGGAAAAGGTCACCTTGCCTTGCTGAAAAAAAAAGAAGCACAATCTCTCAGCTTTGCTGCTTTTTTATTCGTACCTTCTGCGCCCTCTGTTTACCAAGTAAGGCTCTCTGCTTACACAGACAGGGATACTCATGGTAGATGACAAGGGAAAGAACATGAAATGTCTCACCTTCTTCTTGATGCTTCCAGAGACAGTTAAGAACAGGTCGAAGAAAAGCTCGAAGAAGGTAAACAGTAGTAGCAGCAGCAGCAGTGGCAGCAGCAGCAGCAGCAGCAGTGGCAACGGTGGCAGCAGCAGCAGCAGCAGCAAATTACCTCCAGTGTGCTATGAAATCATTACCTTGAAGACTAAAAAGAAGAAAAAGATGGCTGCTGATATTTTCCCCCGAAAGAAACCAGCTAACAGTAACACAACTGCTATCCAGCAGTATCACCAGCAAAATATCAATAACAACAATATTATCCCAGCTCCCAACTGGCAAGGACTTTATCCCACCATCCGAGAAAGGTAAGGAAGTTTGGCTCTGTTTCTTTCTTGAGTTTACAAGTTCTGGAGCAGCATGTAATGAAATGTTTTCTTAGCACAGGATCTTTCATTAAAACTGAGAAAAGGGGAAATGTTTCTCCTTTCCAGCAGTGCAGTTCTTGTCTTTTGGTAATGAAAAATATATTCTCATGCAAGCCATTTTAACCTCATAATGGTTTGCACTCATAAAAAAATTATTTTCTATGTTATTAACTTTCATATGTTTGCACAGCTTTGCACATTCACTTTGATGAAAGTTTTCCCCAAAGTTTTTTTGTAACGGTATCCTTATTTTAAAAGCACTGAACCTTGGAATATTTAATTATCATTGCTTTCTGTTTAATTTTCTCTGTTTGATTTTTAATGAAATCCTTTAAAGAGCTTCCAACAAAATGAATTGCGTCTGCTGGGAGGTAAAGCTTGATGCTAAACACTCCCAATTAATATATTGCTTCTGTTTATAGAAATGCAGTGATGTTCAACAACGACTTGATGGCAGATGTTCATTTTGTGGTTGGGCCACCAGGTGGGACCCAGCGATTACCAGGACACAAAGTAAGCAACAGCTGCAGAAGCAGGTCTGACACTGGGAGTGTGAGGGGAATATCTACAATTCCTCCTTTAAATTCATATGGAGGGCTTGAATCCTGGAACTGGTATATTTAGAAATACTGTTCAGTATCTTTGCCTGTGAAATGTTCTAATAATTTGCTTTCTAGTTAACACATTTTTGCAATACTGGTAGAAGATCTGTTGCAGAATTTTACGTGTGATTTGTGACACTTATCCCAATGTTCTTCCAGATTGCTACCATCTTTCCCCCAACCACTAATTCTAATTCTTACAAAAATCCTAAGATATAGTCTGAGATATGTCTTACCCAAGGTTGCTGCAAGAGTAGGGTTTGATAAGCCTACTTTATCCAAGCACCTTCTAAGGGCTGTATGATGGACTTCAGTTCTAATAATAGTAATTGATAATGGGAGCTAGAGGTGAGTGCAGTCATAGTCCACCCGACACGGAGGGCACAAGATGCAGAAGCCTGCTCCAAAATGCGACAGCTGCTTGGCTCAGCTCTCAGCAGGAATTTCTTAAGCTCTTTTAGGAAAGCCATAGATATACTGAAGAACTATTTCTTAAGGTGAAAAGAAAAAACCCAGCATTCCCCTACTTAGTTTTGAAAGGTGAAAACCTTCATTGCTTTCAACGAGGCCTTCTTTTTTAATACGCGTGTGACTCTAGTATATCTTTTTTTTTTAATTGTTTGGATTTGTTTTATAGCATGAACTAATATTTTCCTTTTGTTGAAACAAACAGTATGTCTTAGCTGTTGGGAGCTCTGTGTTCCACGCAATGTTTTATGGGGAGCTTGCTGAGGATAAAGATGAAATCCGTATCCCAGATGTGGAGCCTCCCGCTTTCCTCGCTATGCTAAAGTAAGCAAGCATCCTTCTTCAGTTGCTGGAAATGAATTAGAAATGCATTAGTTTGTCTGCCCTAGAAATGTCAGTGTTAACAAGTTGTGTATTGTTATAAAAAGAAATAGCTTCACCTTTGCTCCAAAAAAATGGTCCCTGTGTTACTTTTAAAACTTATTAGGTTGCAAATTTTGTATTTTCTCTTTCTCCCACTACATTTTGCATGTCACTTACAACTTTTGGGCAAACTGTTAATAAATTATACACAAAAGGAGGGATGTGATAAGTTTAAAAACATGAAAAAAAAATCCAAACCAATAATTTCATATATATCACAATGAAAAGGTTTGCACTACTTCTTTTGGTAAAGCACATAGTGCTCTTCAGTGCAATTGTCATTACATAAATCTGTCAAATGCTCTCACAATGATAATATTTTTTCCCCATCGGTTGCATAAAATCTAAAATGTTAACAACAATTCGTTTCTCCCAATGTATTTGAGGCATTTTAATGTGGAACTGAAGATAGAACATGCATTTTCTCCCCTTTTTTTAGCGATTCTTCACTCCATCTGGCTTGCTTCTCTTGTGTGATGAGTGGGATGTAAAGACAAACAAGTTGCTTTCTTACTGTGCTTTCCATAAATTCAAGTAGAAGGTGTATCTGAAAGTCTTAATACTGTGGGAGTTGATTCCCCCCCCAACTTTGGATAGCTATCCCTTAGCTGTTAAGGTCTTAATTAAATTGCTAGGATGGTAATAAAACAAGTACATTGTAACTTCCTTAAAATCAAGTGCATTGCCAATTAGCATACAATGTGTGAGGAACATGAAGTTATGCAAAGTAGGATAACCAGCAATAAGATGTCATTGTGTCATGATATGTGGCTAGACACTGAGAATTCTCAAAGTTGATTGTGATTGTAATATTTAAATATAAGTGCTAGGTTTTTCCCAGTCGTTGGGAATAACGGTGGGAGACTATCAGCTCTCTGCAGGCATAACTGAGGGGCCTGAATCAAGTCTGTCTTAGAGAAACTGCGTCATTAGATCCCTGCCCAGAATGCCTCATTTCATGGTCTTACACTTGCTACAGTGGGTTCTTTCTGCGGATGCCGTGGGAGACTTCCCAATATCAGAGCTCCCCCCATCAAACAAAAGCTAGCAAAGAGGCATCTTCACTACCTTCTAGTCATCTTTAGCAGATAATAATCCATGTTTAGGAATACATGGGTTCAACTGAAAGCCCCACTTTCCACTCAGGTGAATTTCTCTCTTACGAGGTTTTTACTTCATTGACTTTGTGTTCTGGAAAAGCCTTAGGTATAGGTCACAGCAGCATCAGTATTCACTGGCGTTTAGGACTGCCCTAGAAATAAACAATCAGTGCCCAGTAGCAGGGAAAAAAAAGGCATACAAGTAGAACTCTTTTTTAATAAGACCTTACCTGAAATTGGCATTTCTGCTGCATTTTGAAGCCTTTCCCATTTCCAGATAGTAAGTAATGTTTAAAAGGTTGCCTAGTTATCTTCATTTCCCCCCCACTATGAAGTCAGTGGTGCTCAAACAAATTTCAACACCAGATTCTCCCATCTTTTTCTGTAACTATTAATCTTGTTACAAATCATATTTTCCATTGTAATCTGCAGAACGTATAGAATGCCAGTTTTAAATGTGTGCGACTTGGCCATGTTTCACTTCAACTACAGATTGCGTTAAGATTGTGCAAAGCTTAAGATCAAAGCTGTTGCAAGAGAAGAATCCTCTCTCTGTTCACATCTTCCAAACGGATTGCCATGTTCCTTTTAGCTTCATGGCTGGGATTTGGAAGTCAGAAAATAACAAGCACCAGAAAAACTGTTACTTTACAGCAGGCATTTTGAAGCACAGCTCACTAGGGAATCCCCCCCCCCCAATCTTTTCAAGTCTAGCTACTTCCCCCGAGAGGGCAAATTGGAGCATTTCTCATAAATGTGCACGTAGACAGTGATGGAACAAGGTCTCTGAAGTACTTGAATTCACAAGGAAGAAAAGCTGGTTAGGATAGAGATAGCCTAATACTCTTCCGTGAGTGTTCTGAAATTTTGATAAGGGCTATAAGAACTCTACTAGATTAAATATTTAATGGGGGAGGAGAATAATTTAATTGAGTGTCTTGCCAATTTTGACAGCCACTCAGAAAATTATTGTTGTCTTCTCACTCCTCCTGGAATTCAGAAGTATTAATAGAGTAAGCTTCCATTAAATCAACTAAGAATGTAGAAAGGCATTGAATACCTGTTTACCCTCTTTTTAAAGCCACCTAAGCCAGAGGTCTTTTCATTGTCTTGTGGCAGAACAATCCATATGACTGAGTGGCTGAAGTATCTTTTGTTGGTGGTGAACATTGTTACCACTCCCCTCCCCTGTGTAACTTTCACACTAATTCACCACAGTGGAAAATTTATGGAGCTGCCAGAGCTTTAGTTTATTAATTGGTTGAGCAGGGAATTAAAGCTGCAGTTTTTATTAGGTTGTTTCTGTCATGGTGGTTGCATTCATAAGAAAGTTAACTCTATTTTTCTGTTAACTGTGATCCATCGAAGAAGCGAAATCAGTCTTTCTCATGAGCAAAACGAAGTGCAATCTTGATTCGTATTGTCCTTTGACAGGATCGATCTGATAACTGGACTGGCATAACTTTGCTGTATATTCAGCTATTTTACCATTAGCGGGTTGCAAAGATGGTATCTGTGTGCTGTCCTCAGAGGTTTTGGTTGCAAGTAAAAACAAAAATATTTTCCTCCCTTCTTCCCTTCCTTGGGATGTCCAGCAGCCATTCAAAAGCAAAAAGGCAGTGGAATGTTTCTCTGATGGATTTTGTACCATCCAAGCAGATATATTATGGTTTTTTTTCTTTCAAATAATTAAACCTTTGAATTGGGATGTGTATTAAGAATATAAAAATGTACTGAAAAGAAAATAATTAGTATGAGGTACAAATAATGCAGACAACACCTGGAAGTGCTGCTTTGGAAAGGTTGCTTCCTTGGTAAATTTAGCCATTTTGGAACAATTAGACAAGGCTTCTCTCCTTCCTTGCCTGAATGCCTCTCCCCACATTTCTTCTCTTCATCCAGCTTTGTCGCTTTCTTTCTCCATCCCTTTTTAGTACAATGACTGTTTCCTTTTACCCGATCTCCATCCTGTATTTTCCTCTTTGGAGGAGTTTGTGTATGTTCCTGTGCGAGAACTGTTTGCATGAGACAGTGTTCATATATGCAGATTTTAGAAATGGGGCATCTTATTTGACAGGCAATTGAGCTTAATTGCTAGTTTTTATAAGTAGTCTTTGGCTAACATCCATTAGTTCAGTGATTATTCAAAATTACAGCAGTACTGAAAAAATGGATGTATGACTGTTCCTTCCGAGTTCTGGGGGACGTGTTGCATTCCTGCAGTCACATGATTGCAATCTGGGGACTTGGTGCCTGGCTCACGATTACAACATTGCAGGACTCATGGTCATGCAACCACCATTGGCAATCTTCCCTGCTGACTTCCCCACAAGCAAAATCAATGGGGAAACTGGCAGGAAAAGTCACAAGTCATTCTGGTAAGTTCCCCTGGTTTTCCTGCA
This sequence comes from Protobothrops mucrosquamatus, assembly GCF_001527695.2. NCBI lineage: Eukaryota > Metazoa > Chordata > Lepidosauria > Squamata > Viperidae > Protobothrops > Protobothrops mucrosquamatus. The sequence continues at coordinate 780,464 of NW_015386250.1, read as the reverse complement.
TTCATGCTACATCGTGCTCTTTACCCCATGGCCTTTTTATACTTGCACATCCTGCCTCCTGCACTCCGCTGCACTCCGCCTTCCATCCCATGGCCTTTCTGCACTTGTGCTGCGCCCTCTACCCCATTTTCTTCCTTCACTTGCATGGTGCCACAACCTTCTCCTCCCCCTAGCCTCTACTGGGCTTCCCAGGACTTCCTCACTCCCTGCAGCCCTGCTTTCCACTTAATGAACGCCACACGTCTTGGGTCGCGATAGGAACTGGGATTACCGGGATTGACACTAAGTGATGCAGTGACTTGATGTTGTGCTTTACGTCCACACTTCTTAGAGATGGCAACCCCAAGCCCACTTGCAGTTCATTTAATACAATTTTATGTTTTATCTTATTTAGGTTAGGTGGATTTGGCAGGTATATTTCCATACATGCTTATATGCATATACAAGAGCATCACATGGACAGATTTATGGCAGAGGGATCTCCAGCATTGGTTTCAAATGGAATTGGCAACTAAGGTTAACAAAAACAGAAATTCAGCACTGTAAAATTTTTTTTAAAAAAACATTTAAATAGTTGTTTATTGTTAAGTAGGGAGGGAAAATTCTTAAACCCAGAATTGTAATTTTGGGCAGTCAAATAGTGTATCACTATGGCCATGGACTATTATATGCAGATTTACGCAGAGCAAGTTACAGAACCATGACACTATTCACCAAATTGATGCAAAATATTTGTGATATTAAATGGGAGAATCCTTTTTCCAGTTGGTTGCTATGGTCTACAAATGGTTGGCTCACAACCACCTTTATTGGCTGACATACAAAAGAAGCCGTGCATGGGGAGGTTTTTGAACAACATCTTAAAACATTTTCCTATCAGAATTTATACTTCTTACATGTTATTAAAAAAACCCTCCCGTATAAATCATCATAAGTCCTCTCTTTTTTTACCAATAGCTAGTGCATCCATGGAAGCATGCAACACTTTTAAATATATGTGGTGGCTTCTTTTTTTTTAATCTGACAGGTCCTTAACTGTCTTGAGAATTATGTGCTCATTTGTAAGGTATATAAGCTATGCTCTGCAAAATCTGCTGTATATGATATAACTGGGCACAATGAAATTAACGTTGTGGTCATTACCAAACTATTTCACCAAAAATAACAGCTGCTATGGTGGATCAAGTTATGTATGCAGTAAATAGACCAATTAGCTGTTCCCTTTAAATTTTCCACCATTCAAAGCTAGGGAGATGGGCTTGTCAAGTAAACTAGGTTATCTCAGTCAGATTACACAGGAGATTAGTTTCGTTTTCTAACTGCATTTGTTTCATTCCTCTGTGCCTAGGCTCTAGGCGAGGACGAGGATGAGGTGCAAAGAAAGCAGGATCATTGTGGCTAAGGATGTAATGAGAAGCACCCCTTAACTCAAACTGGGATTTGTAAAACAACCTCAGACTAATTTAAATTCATTATGCTGTGGCTTAAACAAGTCATGGCTGCTGCCTAAATGAGTTTAGTCATATAAAAGAATCATCGCTCAAATATATGCAACCCAACAATTTATTACAGTATTGTGGAAGAAGAAAGAAAATATTAAAGTTTGCCTTCTACTGGTGATTTGCAGAAGAGATTGTAAACTATCCTACACTTACAGGCAAGTTTTGAGGACAAAGAATTTGTTAAATAGGGAGGGTATTATTTGGTCACCATCCTAAAAATGTTGTGTACAAGCTGTGATTGAGAGAATACATTAATGTAGAAAAATGTTATTTCCCCTCCCCATCTGCTAAAATATTAGCATGACATGTATATTTATTTATTAATTACAGATACATTTATTGTGATGAAATTGACCTGGCTGCTGATACGGTTCTGGCAACTCTTTATGCCGCCAAGAAGTACATTGTTCCTCATCTCGCCCGGGCCTGTGTGAATTTCCTAGAGACGAGCTTAAGTGCAAAAAACGCTTGTGTGCTACTTTCCCAGAGCTGCTTATTTGAGGAACCGGACTTGACAGAGCGTTGCTGGGAGGTGATTGATGCGCAGGCCGAACTGGCTCTGAAATCGGAAGGCTTCTGTGACATTGATTTCCAAACCCTTGAAAGCATTCTCCAAAGGGAGACCCTGAACGCCAAAGAGATTGTGGTTTTTGAAGCTGCCCTCAATTGGGCCGAAATGGAGTGTCAACGGCAAGAGTTGCCTCCTAGCATTGAAAATAAGCGCAAAGTGCTTGGGAAGGCGCTCTATCTCATTCGCATTCCAACCATGGCCCTGGATGACTTCGCCAACGGGGCTGCTCAGTCCGGCCTTCTGACCCTCAGTGAAACAAATGATATCTTCCTTTGGTACACAGCTGCCAAAAAACCAGAGCTGCAGTTTGTGAGCAATGTCCGCAAAGGCCTGGTCCCGCAGCGCTGTCATCGCTTCCAGTCTTGTGCCTATCGCAGCAACCAGTGGCGCTACAGGGGCCGATGCGACAGCATCCAGTTTGCTGTTGACAAGAGAGTTTTCATTGCTGGGTTTGGACTCTACGGCTCCAGCTGCGGATCAGCCGAATACAGCGCTAAGATTGAACTCAAGCGGCAAGGTGTTATCCTTGGACAAAACTTAAGCAAGTATTTCTCAGATGGATCTAGCAATACTTTCCCCGTGTGGTTTGAGTATCCAGTGCAAATCGAACCAGATACCTTTTATACAGCTAGTGTGATTTTGGATGGTAATGAACTCAGCTATTTTGGACAAGAAGGAATGACAGAAGTCCAATGTGGCAAAGTGACGGTGCAATTCCAGTGTTCTTCAGACAGCACCAATGGCACTGGGGTTCAGGGAGGGCAAATTCCAGAACTTATTTTTTATGCTTGAAGGGAAAGGTGGGTTCGCAGGACACGATGTGATTCTATGATGTATCGTGTCTGGTTCAGGCCAATTTCATGCTTAGCTTGTTGTCTGCAGATATATGGTCAGTTCAAGTAGGACACTCCTAAATGCAGTGAACAGTTTTAACTCTTGCTGTACTTTTTATTGTCTACATGTATTTCTTTTGCTACATGCTCCCAAGGTCAAACTAGCAAATTAAGTGTTAAAGATGTTCAGCTTTAGCACAGATGGAATGCCTTATTAGTGAAGAAAGATGTCATTTTTTTTCCATGCAGTGTGTGTCAAGAGGCTTACTTGTCTGGTCTCTACTTTGCTGCTATTTCCTGTCATTTTGATTTATGATTTATTTATTTTTGCTCCTCCATGCTGTAGGCTTCTTGAACACCTCAGAATTAAATGTGTCTTTAGTCTTTTGCCCTTTGGATGCGGCTCAAACTTAGATTTGAGGCTGGTTTGGGCTGAGGTTTTGTTGAGGGAACATAGGAGATCTTCAAATGTCAACCATTTGAAGACCGTAGCAACTGATTGGAAAATATATAAAGTTTGGTTTGCAATGAGTTGCTTTGGAAATTTTGGATTTATTTTATGTTGTGACCGACAACAACATAAACTCAAGGTCTTTGGGGACAGTTGCTTTTTAATTAACCGTAACGTTTTTTAGAAAGCTCTTTTTCAAGCAAGCTGTTGATATTTAAATTGCAATTTTTGCTTGCCCGGGATTACTTCTGGGAAGCCTTCCCTAGCTGATAGCCCTCCAGATGTATTGGTGCAGTGCCTAATATCCTCATAGTGCACGCAGGGTGGGAAGGATGGCAGCGAAAGCCTTTCATACAAGGAGAGGCTACTCTGAAGTATTACATTTACACTGTTACAAAATCTCTCTGATAGTTACTTTTCTTTTCACCGGATTAAATACATTTCATTTAATCAAGTCTAACAGCCATTATTCTGGTTGCCTTTCATGCATCGTGGTTTTTTTTTTCCAATGTCAGAAAATATGTAGCAAAAAGTAAATGATGAGTTTTGTGAGTTTTATTTGCCCAAATACCATTTTAAAGATACATGTTTTTTCTCCAAGTATTAAAAATACAGACGTTTGGAGCATTTTAATTGTTAGCAATTGCCATGGAATGTATTTGTTCAGTGTTCCATACAGTGACATTTTTTTCCATAGAACTCAAAGCTAAATATTTTAATGCTTCACATATTAAATTAACTAGTGGGACATTTAAATAATAAAAACAAGTAGGTTTGGAAGCTTTGTTTTTGAACAAGCAAATAGACTGACATTATACAGCTTGGTTAGAATATGACTATTCATCCAATTATAAATTTTGAAACATGTCTCAAATTTCTAGATGTTAATTTTTTTTCTCATCTGATTCCCTCCACATGCCTATAGTTTTCATTATCTCCAGCCAGTGTGACAAAGGGATTCCTTGTATTTGTAATTTAACACAGGTTGCAGCAGAATTATTGAGGGGATTTGAAATTCACCAGGCTCATACAAAGTATTTGTTTAACTTATCAGACACTATGACTTCAACAAACTATAATTTAATTTTTTTTACTTACTTTGTTAAGTGTAAATGCCATCATTAAGACTGCTTGTGAATCTGCTTGTAGTTCTCTCTTTGACTACAGAAGTATTCTTTTTAGCACAAATGTAAATTACTGCTTTGTTTTGTGCAACACACAATAAGACTATCAAATTTGGGCTGCAAAATGCCATGTGGCAGCAAACAAAAAATACCAACTGGGATTTTTGCAACCCGGAACTGGGAACCCTGCAGAATCTGGGGTATTTGTGATTTAAATGTTTCTTATTTAACTTTTGGAGATTTTTCAATTGTCAGTCAACCTTTCTTTTTCCAGATTTTTTTAAATTGGTTGGACTATCTGCATTTCTAACAGGAAAATGTTCAGGTTGGTAGGTAGGTAGTTTTTAAAAAAGAGTATAGGTCAATACCATGTTTGTGAAATAAAAGGCACTGCCTCAAAAAAGCAACCCCTATGCGTTTCGGTCTAAAAAATAATTTAAGTATTAGTCTGAAATAGATTTTCCCAGTTTTCTGTTTGCAAAACGTTTTTTTTAAATGAAGCAAATATAAGTGCATCCCACTACAGTGTACTTCAGTGTACATTTTACTGTCCTAGCTGTTAGAATAGTGGCTTTAAAATTTCTACCTGAGGCATCTAGAGAATCTGAAGTTTTCAGTAAAATAACACTGTCACATTGCAAGCTCTACTTGGTATAGTAACAACGTGTGGGGCTTCCATCATGATGATTCAACACTGCTTTCGTCCTCCTGCCCCAGGCCACCAAATATCCTTGTGGGTGCTTCCAATCTCCAATCTATATCAGCTTTTCCCAATTTGTGGCTTCTTGTTGAATTCAGACTACAATTTCCAAAATTCTCAGACAGCATAACCATTGCAGAATACCTCTGTAAATATTTTTGGGACTTGAAATCCTGATTTCCGGTTTCATTAAATATCTGTGGTGCCCCAAATAATATTTGAACATGAGAAAATTTAACAGTAACAGTTGTCTCAGCAGTGCAGCATATAAAAAACATACTCACAAAACAGAAGCTGTCCTTAAGAGCACATGCCACTTCTGTGTCTTTTACAGTATACTTTTATCATCACAAGTAATATTATTTAAAAAACATTTATTTACATTTCTCAGAGGTATGGAGTTGCGTTTCAAAGAAATGTAAATGATTACATTCTCACAACTTTTAAGTATTCAAATACTGGATTTAAACTAAGAGAGCAGAGGTCAAAGGTCAAAGGTTTTTTCAATCATAGGATTTGCTCCGTATTCCTGATGTCTTATGGAAAAAGCTAGTCTCAGTCTTAACTTTCATCATAACGTCAACGTGATAGTTGGGTAGACCATACATATTGCCTGAGGTCCTTGCAGGAAGTGCTAGGTAAAAGCATCTGTATAATTTGTTTGGGAGGAAATACTCCTCTCTTAGGTAATTTTTTTTCTTAACCCAATTAATTTTACATGTTTGAGATATGCCAAATAAAAACATGTGAATGGCGTGATTTAAGGAAGACCTTAAGATGAAATAAATCCAGTTTCCAGAGTTAGGTCACATCAGTTGCCCTGTGCCCTTTCGGCCTCTAGATGGCAGATGTACACTGCTACTTTTAGCTTTACCCCACTGAAGCACATGGTGTGTGAAAGGTCTCAGTTTTATTCCAAAAAATATGTGGTATTTATGGGAAATATTTGTGGATAATGAACAATGAAACTGGAATTAGTATAATTGTGATCATTCCTGAAGACAGAAATGAATTGTCTTTGACACTAGATTGCTCAGCTACCTTTTTTTAGAGGGCCACAGAAACATGTATTGATTTTTTCCTTCTTTGCTTTTTCCCATAATTGGTTACAAGTTGGCCGTTTGCCAGAATAAATATGGGCAAATTTTTAACGTACCTCTATAAATAGTTCTCATATACTAGTAGTGCAATCCTAAATTATCTTCAAGTTCTTCACTGCATTTCAGTGCATTGTTTCCTCTTTTCCACAAACGCAATGCCAGTGAAATCAGCACGTATCACCATATGTCAAAAATGGTAGCCATGGGCATGTCCTACTTTGCAGTAAAATCAATTAATTACTCCTGAGAAATAGAGGGAGCAGTAGGCAGATCTCCAAGTAAGATAGTTAAGTTGTAGTAGCCCAAATGGGGAAAAAATGAGATAGGTTCAGAGTTTTAAATGTATTAAATTTGATTTACAATTCTCGTTCTGCTTGTTGTTTTGAAATGGCTTATTTTCAGGGGCGATATCCAGGGAAGATAGTTATACTTTTTCTGTACCACTATGACAACTAAAAACATTAATGAATTTCACAAGAAGATCATTGAACAAGATAAGAAATCTCTGCAGTAGTGTATGATTACACCTATACCACTGAATATTTGCATTTTTTTTTCTCACGTTCATTGCCCCCGTGTGCGATCCTACATAGGTTTGTTCAGGCATCAATTTTGCTGGCTTCCCTAGGAATAATTCCTTGGTAAGTGTGCTGAGCTGCAGCCTTAAGCAGTCAACTATATAGTGTGTATTATGTGAGTTTTTGCAGTTTTAATGCCTTTCAGTTGAATCTGGAACGACTCCTAATGTTAATTCATTGTTTTCATATACATAACTTGCCTTTCTAAACTCTAAAAGAGCATATATTAAATATTAGAAAATATTGAGAAAATCAGAGAGAACTAAAGAACTAAAAGATGGTAGCTGCAGTTAAAGACAGCTTTAAAGAGGTATTTTGTAAAAGCTTGGAATAAAAATTGACTTCACTACCAGTCTAATAGCAAGGCATAATAGGGGCAAGCAGATCTCCTTTGGGAGGCTGTTAAGATAAATGACTACTGTCCAATCAGAATGAAAAGTCTGAGTACTAATATATTGATCAGGAAAAAGCTACCTGGAATGAGCTTTGTGTGTGTGTGTATGTGTGTATTGGCTCTTGAACACATTAAAAAAAAAAGATGGAAGCCAACATTTTCTTTGCATGTTACAAATGAAGAAACTTTCAAATTTTGTTCTATAGATATACAGTGAAATTTATAATTCATAAATTGATTCAGTTATACATAAATAGCAATGGTATTAGGTAGGTGATATATGAGTTTTAGGACTGTATTTATCTAGCCTTTGGTCTCTTTTTCTCCCAAGGGAGCAACTTGGAAAGAGCTTTGAGTACTTACATTTTCCTTGCCAAATAGAATAAAACAAATGTAGTTACCTATACTTCACTCAATTTAGTATTCTGAATGCAGGATACGTTTCTGAACTGGAAAGAGTTTTTTTTTTTAAATTGAACTGGATGGTCCTTAATATGCTTCAATGTTTTGCTGGCAGCAGTGGATCAGGCATATTAACTTTGACCCTATACTCTGTTAATATCCAAGCTAAATTGGATTCAGTAAACTCAAATTATGTTACCTTACGTAGATTGTGGACAGAATGAGAAGATTTGCAGCATCAAACTGTACTACAGAAATAACTTGGCAGATTTACAGAATTGTCCCCAAGCTTTGCCCCTTAATAGAAAGTTCATATCCTAAATTGTTGGGATAATATATTTATAATACAAGTAGTCTTCGACTTACAATCAGGGCTGGAACTTCTGTCCTTAAGCAATATGGTTGTCAAATTAAGTAATGCCAATTTTATGATTTATTTTTTTTGCCATGTTTGTTAAGCGAATTACGATTATTAAGTGCATCACGGAGCCATTAAGCAAATTTGGCTTCCCCCATTGACTTTGCTTGTTGGAAGCTCCTGGTAAGGCCACAAATGGGAATCACATGACCCTGGGACAATGCACTTTTAAATGCATGCTGGTTGCCAAGTGCCTGAATTATGGTCATGTGACGACGGGGGCGCAACGGTTCAGAAGTACTGGGACCGATTATAAGTCACTTTTTTCAGTGCTGTTGTAACTTTAAATAATCATTAAACAAATGGTTGTAAACCATGGACTGCCTGTATATTGGTTTAGTCTTCTGGAGCCATCCAATGTATCTATAAAGAGCCAGAGATCAAAAGAAAATATATTACAGGCAATATTGAAATTATTCCGAATATCATCTTGCAAGCTGAACTGAAAGGGGAAAGAAAGTTTTTACTGGATTTCTAGTGTAATATATTTTGAGCTGATCTGCATATTATTTAAACAAATACATTCTAATTTCTACAGTACCTATTACACTGGTGGTTTTTTTCTTTCTAAAAATGAAAAATTTAAACTCCGTTATTTCAGACACAATTGAATCTAGCTGTGTTTGGAACAGTGTTTGACTATAGCAACCGATGGCATTATTTATGAAGGACATTTATAAATTCCAAGTACCTCAAATCGAATGTTACCGTACTGTATCTTTAATGTAACAGTGCAGAATTTTACCGTAGTAGACACATGAATGTGTGTAATCATATTTGAGAAAAAAATAAAAAGGAAACTGGTTCTTAACATTGTTTTCGGCATGCTTCTGAACTTTCTTAAATTAATAAATGGAATCCTGAATATGAAAAACTCCCCCCCCACACCAGTTTTTTGTTCAGTTTGGTTTTGAATTCCTTCTTTTTGGAGGTTGGGAGGTGATCCCAACACTTGTATAAGAATCTTTCTTGGACTTTGGAAACCAGTAAACCTTGATGTACTTTAGATGTTGCCCAGGAAGGAAGACCGCAGCCAACAAAAGAATTTAAAAAAAAAACAAAAAAAAAACCTCAATGCACAAGGGGGGACATGTACATTTCAGGTTTAACAAATGCTAAAATTCTTACTGATGTGGTGCACTACAATTTTTCTGCGCAAAACCCATTTCATCAATAGCCCAAGGAGAGAAAGGCTTATACGTAGGAGCAGAGCATGATAATCCCCTCTTAGTAGCTCTCGCCTATCTTTGGAGTGCATCCTTGGGCAGTTTTAAGTAGAACAATGATTTGAGATCAGTGGCATTCTGCCTTTGACAGAACATGGTTTATTGCTGTTCTATTTGTTTCTTTCCAACAATGGTGCAGAAAGTAGCTCTTCTAATCAAAGCAATGGAGAATACAGTTTAGAAAATTGTCAAAATATTGGGAATAGAAGTCTCTTTTGTAAGATACTCAAGGGAGTAACAGATATGTATTAAGATCTCTTCAGAAAAAGTTTTATTGAGGCACTAGGACAAATAACATAAAACTTCATTATGAAAAATGTCCCCGAAAGGGGGAAAAAAGGATCATCCTGACACTCTAACTGGCAACATAAAAGTTCCATACTAACTTTTTAAACAGACATGTCCTAGTGATGTTTCATTTGTTCCATCACCAACCTGCTGGTAGGGCCAGTTTATGTTTACCTTTATATGAATTGTTTTAAAGTAATATTCTCTTGACACAATGTTTATCATGAATGGACCACAATACCCGTTATGAAAACATGAGAATGGCCCCATTCAAACAGGCTGAGGCCACAGTGGCTTACCAGATGCATGGAGTAAACCCACAAATAGGACATCAAAGCAGCTCTGATATTGTTGCATCAATATTTCTATTATAGAGAGTTGGGATGCCCCCCATGCTTGGAGTCATCAAGCTCAGTCATTGATAAAATTCTCTTGGAACTTGTTTTTTGAATCTAAACCAGTGACCAACACAACATCTTTTAGCACTATGTGTCACGTTGATTATCTGCCAAATGAAAAAAAAAATCCTCTTATTAGTATTAAATCTTCTACTAGTTAATTTCATTGGGTGACCTCTTGATCTACCATGTTTCCCCGAAAGGAAGATCTACCCCCAAAATAAACCCTAGCTTGATTTTTGGGGGGTGGGCCTAATATAAGCCCTAGTTCTGGGGTGAGGCACACGCCTAAAAATCAAGCTAGGGCGGGGGTGGGGGTTGGTGGAGCTGCCCCATGCACCCCACACCTGCTTACCATTGCAGCCAGGCCTATGAATTGACACCTGCCTCGCCTTGCTGACCCACTTCTGGGGCATCCCCCGTCCTGCATTTCACTGTCAGAGGCCTTCTGGAAAGGCCTCTGACAGCAGAATGCAGGCCGGGAGGCACCGTGTGCATCAATCTGAAGCTCCATTTTTGGCCGCAGAAGAAGTGGGCTGGCTGGGCGGGGCTGTCGGTGCCGCTGCCGCAGGATGAGACTGGAAAAGACACCCCCCGAGAATAAGACCTAGTGCCTCTTTTGGAGGAAAAAAGAAGACCAGGTCTTATTTTCGTGGAAACAAGGTGTTATTAGGAGAGATGGAGAAAGCTACCACTTTCTTTACTATGCATACTTATTAATTCAGCTTGCTTGCTAAACAACTTTTCTCTAAGCTGAATAAACTCAACTGTTGCAGTCTGTCCTCCAATCCTATCAATTTCCCTGTTTTGCCATACCTTCCAGCTGGTTGGATCTATCTCCTCTGTAACCCAAAATGCTACCCTGTGGACTCATTCCTGTTCTTTCTGTAGTTTGTATCTAGAAAACTTTCACCATTCCTAATAAATATTCCCATTTTTGCTCAGATTTCTATCATTATCATACGGACACTAGTACATAATTCCTTTCCTACAGGTCCTTCTGCTAGCCCACCTATTACTACTCCCTTGGTCCAGTATTACTTTCCTGCCATGCAGTGATCATTACAGATAGATTTATTTCCTTTAGGACCCACTCTCCCAAAACTTTACTCTTTATCCTTAAGGGATGAGTATTGCCAAACTAGATGAATATTCATATAGGAAATACTAGCTGAGACCTCAGATTGACTTTCCCACCAAGCTCAGTATAAAAGCTGCTTTGCAACCTTTTTATTATTAAGTACCAGAGGCCTATAGAACCTCGTCCTGGTATCACCATTTCACCCAAGCATTGACAACCCTGTTCTCCCATGCCTGACTTTTCTGATAAGTGGAAAAGCCAGCATTTGGGAAATCCTGGACTTAATATCAGTGGTGCCAATGTGCACCACAGCTGTCCTCCCCCAGTACTCTACTCTACATACCTATCTAGATGGCTTGTGATGTCCATAACCTTTTCACCAAACAAGCATGCTGCCATAAACTCTACTTACCTGTCCAAACCAATTTTTTTAGTGATCAAATCTCTCACTACAAAAAGCCACCCCAAGAGGAGAATTCTTGGTAGGCAAGGATATTGGAACATCCTAGTGGATGAAGCAGAAGAAAGTTTACCTGTTGCTTCACACAGTCTTTCCACCATGCTAGTGACTTAGGGTATGGAGATCGTTTGAAAGAGAACTATACCTATGTCCCAAATTAGCCCAACTGACAGGTCAATGGAGCAGAGAAACACTGCAGGAGGAAGCAGAATCCATGCTGGTGCCAACTACTAAGGAAATTTGAAAGGTGGTTAAAACCTCCAGATGTCAGGACTAAGAGCGACAGTGGAGTTAGTTAAGAGTAGTTTCCTTTATTGTTTTTTCCATTATAGACAGAATCTTGCCTGACTAAAGCAACTATTTGCATAAGTGCAGATACACTCTGGGAAAAGCTAGGGAGGAGCCATTTTACCCTCTTTCTGCTGGCCAAACTTTCCAAGCTCCACCGTCTCTTTGCCCTCTGGAAAGCAGTCTCTCCTTCCTGGGAATCCAGACTATATTTCACCACATCACCCAAGCATGCTACCATAGTGACTCCAACCCATTTCACCAAGAAAAGCCATTTTGTTTCCATATCAGGGGTGATGGGGAGGGAAACACAGCCAAGGGGTTGTACAAATCGCTGCCCTTACAGATGACAAATGAAAGGACTGAACCAGTCACCAGCCTTATCACTGACTGGAGATCTGATGTCAGGACAAAGCCATTTAGGTTGACATAAATTGTAGACACCTCAGTCCTTGGACAAATGATTTTGCTATTCCAGTATCTAGGAAGAGGCCAAAGAAGGAGAGGATAATAGAGAGGCTATATATCATGCTTTATTCCACAGGCAGGAGAAAGTTGCTATGCCAATCAGGTCCCCTGTTTTGATTTATTTCGGCTTAGGCTCAGGTAGGGAAGTACTTGCTAAAGGAAACAAATTTCACCTTTATACACAGCGCCTTGGTGTTGATAAGCAAGGGCAATCATGCCAGAGAAGGAAGAGAGTAATGTTTCCTGCTAGGAACAATCTCTTCCATCTAGCACTGCATTTCAGTGAGGTGGAAAAGGAATTATATAGAGTAACAAAATGAAATGGCTAACCAGCTTCAGCCTTGTTTCCAGCACACCTTTTGAAATCAAATTTGCTGAAATGAAGCATCGAATGAAGGGGAGTGTGTGAGAGAGTGTAATTTGATCTGGGAAAGGAACTAGTATAATTGCACCCAGAGAACTAAAAGTGATATCTAATAGAAAAAGGATACCTGTGGGAACAATGTTGAAATAGGGTAGAAATGATGGATTAATAGCTTTTCTACACCTCTAATTTCGGTGTTCCAACAGACTGAATGAGAGAAGATAAACATTTGCAGGATGGGGAGAAGAACATGCTCACCAGCTGATAAGGACATGTGCATAAATAAAGAGAAATTAGACAGCCCAACAAAGCCTCTATATGATGTAACAAAACACATCTGTTTGCCCTTCTTCTGAAAAGAGTGGGCAGGTGACACCTGCTCTTTGGAAACGTCTGCTAAGATACAAGCAGATTAGCCAAGGAAGGGCAAAATGAAAAGTTCTTTCCGAGGTCATTAGTGGAACTGGCCTTGTCAATGAAGCCCTTGATTGGAGAAAGGCAGCAAATTACAGGGCTTTGACAGCAGACGGGAAGCTTCTAACTGCTTCTTGCTGTTTTGTCATTTGGGCCAATTTCAGGTGGGTGCATTAAATATGTCATGTTTCTAATACCCTGGCCAAAAATCACTCACTTTCAAACCAGCATTAAAGAGGTGGTGGTGGATGGGAAATCCACGCCCAAACCTGTTTGTCTCTCATAGATAGCAGAGGTGTTGCTCTAAATGTGAATGGTTCATCTGAAAGCTACCCTGGGCCAAGTTTCTTTTATTTTAAGCTATTAATAATATTTTAGGTGGCTATATTTCCTTCTGGTATATTATTATTTCTAGTAATTTTAGCAGACAGAGATGTGGGAGGCATCCATTAACTTTTCACGTGATGCTATATTTTCAACATGGGACCATAGAATGAAAATAGGCAGGAAACTGATCCTTGGATTAGGTGAAGAGATTTTTATCCCCACTACATAGATTTCTGAACTCCAGCATTATTTACCACTAATTATACTGTCTAGGGCTGTGCAAACTCTATCTCAGCAATATCGGTAGAGCAACGGATTCTCCATTCCCCCAGCTCTGATTCCATTGTTCTTTTTGTGCTGAGTGGGCAGTGGAAATTTCATTGAGAATGTAGCAACTTGGCAAAAACTGTTAAGCAGATTACAGCATGGACTCCTGAGTAAAGGAAAGGTAGTGTATGAGACCAAAAGTTTCACACAAGACCACTTGTTGATGGTTCCGTTTAGTAGGCTTCTTACAAATGCTGGCATCCTGCCTTGGCCATTAAAGTCAACCCTGAGCTCATGTGGCAAAATGAAACAGATTTTGTAATGTGATCCTGTTATGAAGCCAAAGTAGAAGAAGGAGATGGTGTCTAAATCTTTCTGTTAATCAGAAGTTGTGCTGAAATGATATAACGAGGCCAAATTGGAATAAAGGGGATCCTTTTCCTCTTAATCAATCAATGAATATTTGAGGGTGATTTGACTATGTCCACATTCTCCAGTGTGGAGGGAGTTAAAGAAGGTGGATATGGACTCAGATCTGTCTTGAGACAAGTCTTTAAACAAACCACGAGTTTTGTAAAATGCAAAAGGGTAACACAGACGGATATCATGAGATGTAGGGTTGTAGCTGCAAGCATACTAAAATCTGTACTATAGTTTTTTGGGGAATGCAGCCACATATTTTTTGTCAATGCTTTGTTGTCCTTTTGAATAAAAAGGAGCACTAATGGAGACCTTAGAATTGACTGCACAAACCTTTTCCTGCCTCACTGAGCAAGAGGTATGCCCACATGCTCTTATTTCTTTCTCTTTCAGAATGAATAGGCGTGAGAGGCTGTGTCCATGTAGACCACTGGCAAAGTTATCTTATAATGAATCAAATAAACGGTTTGGTTCTTTGAGTCCAAACTTATCTATCTGGATTTCATAGGTCTTCAGAAAGGGATCTTTCCTAGCCAAGCAGTTGATGCTGGTGATAGATACTTGGAATGAGCAATAGTTGGATCCTATTAAGCCTCAGCTTTGTAAATGGTAGAGGCATCTCACAGTTCTTGTATTTTAGGGGAGGCTAGTTAATAAATCTTACTAAAGCTTTCACCACAAGGTATCACACTCAAATGCTCTGTGCTGCAGAAATATGGAGGATGAGATAAAACAAGATTTAGAGATGCTACAAAACAAGTTTATGAAGCATATTCTCAACCTCCTTCCCTGACCAGTTTTCTGTGGCTCATCTCAGAAGTCATTTTGATTTATCCCCCACTGAAGGCAGGATGAACCTGCTTTATCTTTAATACTAGCAAAGGCTGAAGGAGACAGATGATGCCTGTCTGGATAGGATGTGTTAGCTGGGCAAGCTTCAGAATTGACAGTGAGCTCAGCATTTTGTGAGGAAGTATATGGGTACATCTATGGGGCATCTTCTAACAGCTCCACTTAATTAAAAAAAACAGATATTTGAGCAGGCTAGTAAAGGGAAATGAGTTAATTTACTGTAAACATTGCCTGTTTCTGTGTGGAAAAGTGTTTTTTTAAATTACCTGAAGGTTCTACAATACTTTGAGTATCAAACATGACTTGTGTAGCATCTGGTGCTACTACCTGATGTTTTGTCTGCAATACATAGATCTCTGGAACAAACCTTTAGTTTTGTGATCTTAAATTTTACTCAGGAATGTTGATTAATAATCTTCCTTATTCCTTAGCAACATATGCTTTAGCTCAGTGGTTCTCAACCTTTTTAATGTTGCGACCCCAACCGGTCGTAAGTCGAGGACTAAACCGGTCGTAAGTCGAGGACTACCCAACCGGTCATAAGTCGAGGACTTTCCCTGCCCGAGAGCGCCACGTATGCATGGTTCCGCCCCCTGCGCCGGCCGAGGCGTAGCTGGCAAGCGGCAGAGAGGCGTAGCTGGCCCAGCTCAAGGGAGGTAAGGCACCTGCCAGAAAAGGGGGAAAAAAATGGCGGACGAAAAAATGGCGGACAAAAAAAAAAGGCGGACAGCCTTGCTTGGCGACCCCCGTGAAATGGTCGATCGACCCCAAATGGGGTCCCGACCCACAGGTTGAGAACCACTGCTTTAGCTGCTGGTGTTTTAAAATTACTGTAACATTTTAATTTGAGCAAAGTTTCAGATCATGTTATTTTGGAATGGAGCAGAGCTTTACAGGATTCAGCAGATGACAAACTTCACTCAGCTTCACTCAGAAGGGTAGTGATTGATTGGATGTACACTTCTTCAGGTTAACTTTGTTCATAATAATATATACTATAATGAGCTTCTGTTCACTTGGGGTGAATATCTATTTTAATTCCCCAAAGTAATTTAATTGTAGATTGTCAGTTTCTAGGACAAGATATTGCATGTAGGATTTCACTTTTATATATGCAATATCATTATATTGGAAAGTTGGAAGGGAAGAGGGACATCCTGGTATGCATGGGTCCCAAGGAGTAAAGAGAAATATAATCAAATAAAATAGATACCGATAGCAAAGTGTCAGAGAAGGAACTGCAAGAGATCACAGGTAGCATTCATACTTGGGAAAAAGATTGGGCTTCCCAGGTAAGCCCAGAGAATAGGTGAGTTATAAAAACTAATAGCATTCAGCTCATTATGCCTTAGAATTGTTTGCTGCCTCCTAAAACTCATTGTGACACTTGATCTTATGATAGCAACATCTACTCTATGGACTATAATTTCAGTAGCACCAGAAATAGAAACGGTTGTAAGCCGCTTAGAGTTGTGTTTTGGCAAGATGGACAGCATACAAATTTAATAAACAAATGCACAATAAACACAAAATAGCCACAGCTTCTGTCCTTCTTCCTCCTCATCTTAGGCTTTTCCAGGAGCTCAAGATGGATTCTGCAGAGAATTCCTTTCATTTGTGAGGTAGGTTGGAATGAGGAAAAACAAGTGACTAGTCAGAGAAACCAAGTAAATTTCCGTGGTTGTAAGAGTCTTGAACGTGAGTCTCCTCTAGGTAAATCTAATAACTTTTACCACTAGGTGAGAATAACAGAATAACAGAACTGGAAAGGATCTTGGAAAGTTGGATGGTCCCAATCACTCATGTGTGACCAGCATCATCTTTGAGAAAACTTTATTTCTATGAGCTGAGAAGGAGATGAAGTGGACAGAAAGGCCAGGGAGGAAAAAAATAATAGAAACATTTCAACCTGTCTGTTTTTTACTGGTCCTTTCACGCTGGCTGGCTGGCTGAGAAGACTATTTCTGTAATCTGGATTTAAATGGAATCAAAAGTCTATAAATTATGTGAGTATTACTAGGATCTGTCTGCTTTCTTCTATCTCTTAATGTCTCTTTCCTTCATCCTGATATTCTGGAGATCTGGCAACTCAACAATGGTTACATGAGGAAAGTTTGGGAGGATGTTGATAGAGCAACCAATGATGCTGTTTAGCCATTCTTCTGTCATATCTGTCACTACAGTAGCAAACCATCAAATATTCTATCTCTTAGATCTTCATTATACAAGGACAACCTCAGTGGAACATACTGGCAGTTAAGAAAAATCAGAATGAAAGGACATCTCATGGGACATCTGTCGAAACAACTCTATTATTTTCTTTCTGGGAATGCAATGAACTCATAAATGTCTTGATATAGATATGCAGTATATCAATATATTCATGTATACATGAATGAATCTCTTTAGCATGTAAGATTCTGTTTTAAAA
This sequence comes from Protobothrops mucrosquamatus, assembly GCF_001527695.2. Lineage (NCBI taxonomy): Eukaryota > Metazoa > Chordata > Lepidosauria > Squamata > Viperidae > Protobothrops > Protobothrops mucrosquamatus. The sequence goes on along the minus strand of NW_015386250.1, from coordinate 763,107 downwards.
GGCCATCCATTTAAATGACATACCTTTGGATAGGTCGGTAGATATTTGAGCGTACAATCTCCTTAGACTCATATTTCTTCAGTTTCAGCCTCTTTTATTCTCTGGAGAGGAGTAACTGGAAAAGCAATTTGTTTCATTTTAACTAAGTCAGGAACCTTTGAAAACACAGAGACTTCTGTCTCACCAAGAATCCTATTTAGTCTTGGGAGAAAGGGAGGGGGGAGGGAATGTCAGGGTGAAGCTTATCTTATTGCTAACTATTAGTGAGACTTCTGCATTATTTACAGCTCTGGCAATGTGATTTCCCTAGTCAGCAGACAGGCCACATATGAAGCACATTCCCAGATATCATTCAACACTGAATCAGTTGCTGATAGCACCAGACTGTTATCAGAAAAGAGAGGGAATCAGTAACATTTTAGTGAATCAGAATAAACCGAAGTTCTTCCTTCCTTTATTGTTTCCCAACATCAGTGTTTATTAACTAATTCCACTGTTTTAAAATTATCAAATGTACATTTCTACCTTTTGTCATGCAAAGATTATACACCAGACACACTATAGCTAATTTGTGTGTGTGTGTGAGAGAGAGAGAGAGAGGGGGGGGGCTTTACACATCCTCAGGTTTGTTTTTCAGTTATCATTGTTGCTGTCAGATGTAAAAGCTCAAAGGGAGACTCCATGTGTCAACTGAAGATTACAGAGTGATTTCAATCTCTTAACTTCAAATGGCAAACAATTCACAAAACTGTCTGACTAATGTACTGTTGATTTTTTTTGTTTGATTGGTTTTACAGATGTTTCAAACTGTCCCCAAATACTCTTCCCATTCTCTGAGTAATCTCCCCACAAAATGTGTTCAGTAGACCATTGTTTTCCAATTTTGTCACTGGGATTGGAGGAAAATTAATTTGCAAAAAAGCCAAGATGCTGCTGTGTCACTTGGGTAGGGGTCTCTTGCCCATCAATGGCACTTACCAGCTAATGTTCTTGAAAGTTCACTAATCACAGTTTCTCCCAATGTTTTTGTCCTGAAATTCACTAGGAAATTAAATCCAGTATATAAATAACAGATGTTTTATAAATAATTAACTTATTCGTTTGTGCATTTTTCAACACTTTTAACAGCAATTTGTTTATAGAAAATGCAAGTGTAGATTCTGAAGAGTGTGGAAATTCCACTTCCATTGCTACTTTTCAGTCATTGACAGGAAGGAGAACTTAGAACCTCTAATATTGAGATAATGAGATAAAATAGAATTGGCTAGATTTTTCTTTCTTTCTTTCTTTCTTTCTTTCTTTCTTTCTTTCTTTCTTTCTTTCTTTCTTTCTTTCTCTCTCTCTCTCTCTCTCTCTCTCTCTCTCTCTCTCTTTCTTTCTTTCTTTCTTTCTTTCTTTCCCTTTCTCTCTTTCTCTTTCTTTCTTTCTTTTCTTGTTTATTATAATACCAAGAAGTCATTGAATATTATAACTTAGATTAGGTACAGATAAACTATCTGATGCTACCTAAAAAGAAAATGCAGTCAATCTTTCTTGAGCCTGTTCAAAGATCAGCAATGTGCAGCCTCTGCAGATCTCCAGATCCCTTCATCAAGTGAAAGCTACAGAGAAAAGTACAAAAAAATGCCTTTATAGCTCTCCAAAGTCTTAAAATCAACATGATCAGAATATTAAGAAGGAAAATAGGAGTTCACAAACGTTCATGTTGTATCCGCATTTTAAAAATGGTAAAATCCAGATGCAACATCTCTCCTTAGCATACTGAAACACTAGCTACCTTAACAATTATCAACACACACAATTCACTTCCTAAGACATGCAATACAAATACCATTGCCCGTTTTCAAGAAAGATTACATTTGTTGACCTAATTACAGTCTTGTAAATATTTCTACTAAATTGTCCTCAAAACAGTCCCCTGTGGAGAGATGGGTGGCATATGTTTAATAATAAGAAAATGAATGAATGAATGAATGAATGAATGAACTTGAAATGGAGAATTAAAAGGTAACAATGTGCTCAGATTAAATCTTGGTAACTACTTGAACTTCATAATGTAATTTTCATGGCAACAGTGTAGAAGTGGCTGGCCACTTCCTTGTTTTAGAATGGCTTTTTACTTTGCAGTTTAGCCTGCTGACTGGAATTCTCTGCTGGTGTCCTAGCCAAGTAATAACCAGCATTGACTCTACTTACCTTTCAAGCTCAGAAAAACCTGGATAAGTGCCTCAAACAATATTTGGAATGAACAAGCTGCTTTTAGAACAGGATATGAAACATTAGACAATTGCTTTAGCAGCTGACCTCTCCTCCTTCCCTGCATTTAACTTGATGGATAGGACTAGACTGGATTAAGTTAGCCATCTTCAGTATTGACTGGCTACTTTTGATCTTTTTTGGATAAAAATGTTATATGCAAATCATAACATGCAAATGAAATTTTCATTTAATGCCTACTTGAAGTTAAACAAGGATACACAGTACCATTGCACTCACTACTTTTTATTTGTTAATTATGTTGTTTTCATTCAACTCCTTATTTCTAGCTGCCACGCACATCCTTATTTTCAGTTAAAATACGTAAAATGAGGGTTATTACTTGATCCCTACTTTTGGATTGTTCCATTAGTTTTTTTTAATTAATTTTTTTCACCCATGTTATAATGTTTTATGTCAAATATAAACTACTGTGCATACTGTAGCCACCCACCTTGACCTGTTATGGTGTCCAATAAAAATACAGCTCCATAGTACTCTATTATGATAAACAATTTTGATTGTGAAAATTATTTGAAGCAGATGCCTTTGTTTTTCAGCAGCCGTCGCATGACACAGTTAAAGATGTAGCAGATTTATTTACTTATTAAATGTATATGCCGTCCACACTCTGCACAGCAACGCTGAGTGGTTTCAAAGTAAAATCATAAATATTAAAATATCAGCAACAATAAATACAAAACTAAAAAACCAAAGGTAAGGATGACACAGAGGTGGCATCTTCAGTATTAGTACATCAACTAGCCCCATCATAGACTGCCCTTGTCAGGATCCCAAACCATATGGCAGAGCCAAGCTTTAGTACACCTCTGGAAGGCCAGAAGGCTGGGAGCAGACCTCACCTCAGGCAGCAAGATGTTCCAGAGACCAGGGGCAATGGCAGAAAACTCTTTGACCAATGGGTCCACAGAATGCCTCTTCTGCTGCTGCAAGTAGGGTGAGCCAATCCGATTGGAGCAAGATGGTTCCACAGATAACCCGATCCCATTAAGTGAAGGGATTTAAAGTTGATAACCAATACCTTGAATTGGACCCCAATAGCAGATGCCTTGATAGCAATTGCAATAGCACTTAGACTTATATACTGCTTCACAGTGCTTTACAGCCCTCTCTAAGCAGTTTACAGAGTCAGCCTATTGCCCCCCAACAATCTGGGTCCTTATTTTACCAACCTCGGAAGGATGGAAAGCTGAGTCAACTTTAGCTGGTGAGGATCAAACTGCCAAACTGCTGGCAGCCGGCAATTAGCAGAAGTAGCCTGCAGTACTGCATTCTAACCACTGCACCACCAGGGCTCAGTCATAGCAGTACCTGAGAACTGATACTAGAAATTCCTTATAAGTTTTGCTTGTGCCCCACAGTAAGAGAAATATAGAGCATATGCCTCTCTGTGTTTTTTTTTTGGGGGGGCGGAATAAATGTCCAATGCTTTCAAGAGCTGGTATAAAATATTTACCCTTTATTCTAAAAGGCAAATAGGGTTGATCCAACCAATAGAAAATACATTTTCTGCCTGCTTTTTTGGTTGGATTTGCTTGTATTTATTGCCGACTTATTGTCAAGGTTATTGTCAAGAACTGAGTTGATGGATAGGCGAGGTAAGGAAAGTAGAATAATAAAAATGATTTTTACGTTTTTTGGATTGGCTTAGTAAACTCAGTGATTTGATCATTATATTTAGTGTTTTGTATTTGATTCCTTTTCTGGTCACTTATAAATCTGTTAGCTGGGTCACAGGTCCAGTACTGTAAGCTAGATTGAGAAATGAAATATAGCTTAGTAGGAGGCTGTAGGAAACCATTTCTGATCATGCTGAAAAAAACTGCATGAAAGTTACCTGAAGTTGACTTTATTTTATTTTTGTTAGGCCAACGGTTAAAACATTAACACTTATTACTACCATTTCCTTAATAGCTGAAAAATGGAGATAGAGAGAAATGGTGTAGCATTTGTAGCAATAAAACTGGAGATTATTTTAAGAATTATCTATTCTTAGAATATCTTTTTTCATTATTATTTTATTAGACTTCTATGCCATTCCATCTGCCACTGATCTTGAGAGGCTTATGTTTATAATTACTGGCATTTTATGACAGCATTTGTAGTGAAGTAAATCAGTACACAAGTAAATCATTGATTTAGAGGCCTTCCTCATGGCTAAGTTAAACCATTTATTCTTGAGCCAGCAGATAACAATATTGGCTTAAAATATGATGACACTATGGTGCTCCACATAATGTTCACAAATGGTGCCACTCTTCTTTATGGTGTACAGGGTGTGTTAAGGACAAGGATTAGTGGGCTTTGTTTCCTTCTCATAAAATACCAGCAGTTACTAAGAAAACATGTACCAATCACTTGCCCTAAGATGGAATAGGGCAGGGGAGGAGGACATGTTAATAGAGGGCAGTATTAACAGATTTAGCCCTTTGTCAAAATTCACATTATCAGCTGCTGAAAGGGATTTTGGGGGAAAACTTTGAGTGCTCTTCCACAAGAGAACTAAAAAGCTGAACACAAGCTTGGCAGTACTCCAGCACAGCCCTAAAGCCCACGTTCCAAAGCTGCTCAAAGAACAGCTGGCAGATTTGGCAAGATGGTACTGTGAAGTAGCAGAACGATAGCCAAGTTTCCTTCTCTTGTTTCCACGTGCTTCACCTTTGCTTTTCTTCCCTTTACTCCCAATGCTGCTGCTGAATTGCTGTACAGTCTGATCCAGAGCATCAAGGTGGAGATTAGAAAGAATCAGATTTTCATGTTGCTCAAAACAAAATGCCCATGGAGAGGATTCATGTATTAATGCAGAAAATTCTTAAAGTGAACATAAAGATTAAACCAGAAACTTTCCTTTTGGGTCTAATGGAAAGAGAACTGAAAAAAAAATGTGGAACTCTGATTTCATATATGGTGACGACAGCAAGACTGCTCTATGCACAAAAGTGGAAGGAGGCCTCGATTCCCACCATGGACGAATGGTTACAAAAGCTGATGGAATGAGCAGAGATGGCCAAACTGACTGCGCTGATAAAAGAAAAAAAACATAAGTACTTTTGTTTCTACTTGAAAACCACTTCTGGACTTTGTGCTTGGGGTGGAAAAAAATGATATCATGATTTTGGGTTTTACCAATTAGACTGATTTGCTGATACAGAAATGGCTAGTGCATACTATTATAGAAATGTAAAAAGTTGAGATTTGATTTTAATATCTGATTTTACTGCAACAGAGAGAGTCGGAAGTCAATGCCTTTTGTTTCTTCCCCTTCCTTTCTTCACATCTTTTTTGTTTTCCCCTTTTCTACTGTTGTCCCCTACTATTTGCTTTTGTATTTTCACATTTTATGTTATAAATGAATAAAACTAATAAAAAATGCTCATGGAGGACAGTGCCCAAAGAACAGAGGGAAAGAGACACATTGCACTAATTTAAAGTGGCCAGTAGGAGTTTTGTTTATCCCAAGAAGTCACCCAACTGCAGAATTGGCAGAATGGTTGATGAAGTACAGCACTACCTTGATACTCGACTGCTTCAAAACTCATCAAATTTGGTATATGACGCATTTTGACGTGGAAATGTCCCGGTACTTTTCGTTTGTTCAGTACTCAATGCATGGTGATAGGAAGAGAGGGAGTGGCTGCAGAGAATGGACAGGAAGTCAGCCATGCTGGGAAGATCGCTGACAGAGGAGAAGGGACAGACAGGAAATTGGTCCTGGACAAAGCAAAGAGTTACATAGTAAGTCACATGGTTTGTTTGATACATTTTGTTTTTAGTACTTGTTGTGCTTCCCGGAACCCATTAACAATGAAATAGTATCTATGGGAAAATGGATCAACGGGTAGAGAACACTGGGCAGAACAAAAGGGTAAAATACATTACTTTAAAACGGGAACAGCTAAGGGCAACTGAAGTCTGCCTCGGGTCTGGGTCAGGGGCCAGATAACCTGGAGCACAGCAAAAATGTTACTGGGATATGTTCGTGTGGCAGTAGGTGCCAGCAAGAAAAGGTTCATAAAAACAATAAAAGTAAAAGCATCAACACAATTAAAAATCAATTGATGAAACAGGTAAAGCAGAACAATAGGAAGAATACATGTAGTCCTTGTTCAGCAGCCACAATTGGGACCTGCAACTCTGTTAAGTGAAGCCATTGGTGAGTGAAATGATAACTGTATACATGAGCTTACTTCAGCTTTCCTTTGCTTCCTTATAGAGCTGCAAAAAGTCCTAAATGCTAAACAAGGCAGTTTCTAAATAAGTACTACCCGTACATTAAATGGTGTGTGAAAACTACTTCTTCCTTCCTTCCTTCCTTCCTTCCTTCCTTCCTTCCTTCCTTCCTTCCTTCCTTCCTTCCTTCCTTCCTTCCTTCCTTCCTTCCTCCCTCCCTCCCTCCCTCCCTCCCTCCCTCTTTCTTTTTTCCTTACTCCTTTCCCATGCTTTACATATGACTGCGTATTCTAAAAAGGGAACAGCACAATGGGCATGTATATATACAACTAATCACTCAACAGCGTAAGAATTGAAGCTTTTAAATCCTATTGCATTCTACAAAAGGACAGTCATCAGGAAAAAAAAGAAAATGTATGGAAGGTACAAAAAAGGACCACAAATTATTTTTATGCTGAGTTTTTGTTTAAAGTAAATTAAGAGTTCTTTAGGAAGGACCAAATAAGTGTCTGCCAATCTCTAAGGATTTCTGAATGTACAATTGACCAGTTTCCTGCCTTTGAAATCAAATATGAGAACACAATGTGCTAAAAGCTTAAGAACTTTAGCAGGTCTGATGTTTTCTACTGCTCTTCACTCCAATAAATACAAATATTAAAGTCCACAAGCTTGGTAAAATGACATTTGTTAGAAGAAAGTTTGCTGTTTGTGCATTTTTACAGCTACAAGACTTCTGGCTGGCATTCCTGCTGACAGGAATGCCTTGCAGCCACTTTATAATTGCAAGTAAAAATGTCACTCATTTGCCAAATTACTTAACTAGAAAGGTTTGGTCACAGAAAGACCTAAAAAAAAGGGGGGGGGAAAGAGTGAATTTAAACTTTTCCCTCATTCATACTAAGAGTCCATTTGTACACACTTCTCATTCCAGTTCACTTTAAAGATTGTATTGTTTTTCTGCTTTCTGTAGGAAGTACTCAGTAACAAATGATCTCTGAGAATTATTGTGTGCCATTAAGAAAGAGAGATTATGTTTTTGTTCTTCTGAATTATACTAGATACTGTAGAGAGGCTGATCCAATAAGATGGTTTATCCAGAAATTCAGAATAAACTAAAGTAAGCACTTTTTCTCAGAACTCATTGCCACAAAAATGTATTTCTTTATTTATTAAATTTTTATGTTGACCATCTCACTGATACAGTAACTCAGGGCAGCTGACAATATGATAAAAAGTAAAAAAAAGTCCTACAACACAATTAAAATTAGAGAAATTAAATAGAAAAGCTAAAAAACCCAAGATGATGGGTGCTCTGAGGATCTTCTGTAGTGAGTGAAAGTAATTTAAAGATTTATTAGATAGCCTAATTAAAAATAAGATTACTAGTCATGAGGGCTATATGGAATATTTTTGGAAAAAATCAAATTCAAAAGGTTTCACCCTTAGACAGTTGCTTTGAGTGATCCAGGTTCAAATCTCAGAACCTTGCCTGATTTGATTACTCTTCTCCTATAAGACAACTGTCAAACCCTCAAAACTACTTTGATTATAGCCATCTTTCTTCGTTTTTGGGCTTGCCACAGCTAAGGGGGCAGGGAAGATGCATTCTTCTAGTTCAGTCATAACTATAACTTGCTTGTGGGAACCAAGGTCAAATTGCATACGTGTTTGGCGGGCTAGAACTACGGTTAGAGAGCATGCCAAAGGTGTTAATTGGAGAATGTGATTTATTACATATTTTGTGGGTGGGAAGTTTAACTTTTACTTTGTAGCCTTTGGGGGGGGACTTTCAGTCTTGGTTTCACCTATGTTCGTGCTATTATGTAGCCATTAAAATTGTTCTTTGAGGAAAGCAATTACCTCAGAGTTCTTATTTCTACTGGTCTCATCTATTGGAACCATGACAACAACCTTGAAATAAAATATTCCAACAGGTTATTTGAATCTTCCAGGCTCTTGTATTGCAAGAATGTTGTTTCTAGATTGAAACAAAACCTTTGCACCATGTTAAATGTTTTTCCAGTGGGAGCCAATTATTTTTTTCAATAGAATTGTTTGAGTGTAACTATTTTGTTCTAAACTTGAAACCAAACTTATCCCATTTCATGTACACTCCTAACTTAACCTTTTTCCTACTAATGAGTTATAGCCAGGGACAATCCACAGAAATTGTGCCACACTAAATGTATCAGAATGTGTAATGAAAGAAAAGCCACGTCTTGAAAGTGTCTGGTTTTTGCTATGGAAAAGCGGCTACTCTTGCGAACAATATTTTTTGTACTCACCAATAACATTTTAACTCTAAAATATATTTTATTTGTTTTATTCACCTTAAATGCCACCATCTAATGGTCAAAAATACATATAATAAAATATAGAATATTTAATAGTAATAACATGGTGAATTTGGTCAACAGCAACAACAAACATACCCTACACCCAAGAAGAGCACCCTAGACCAAATCCTGGGAGAAGAACCAGGTCTTTAAGGTGCTCAGAACCAGACATTGATGGGCATTTAACAGCCCTTGTACATCTCAGTGAGATCTGTGGAATTCAGATTAGCTCTTGTTCAACTTCCATAAAATCAGGGCAAGGAATCACAAATAGCTTAAGACTCTTGCCAATTCTTTTTCTATAATAAAGGAATAGCCAGAAGGGAACATGGTAGGAAACATTCCTAATAAGATTTATCTCCACTATTTTATCAAAAGAAGCAATAACAAACACAAGTGATTCTTAACTTATGACCACAGTTGGGACTAGAATTTCCATTGCCAAGCAACATGATTGTTAAGTGAGTTGCACCCAACCTTATGGCCTTTTTTGCCATGGTTGTTAAGCAACTCATGGCAGTTGTTAAGTGAATGATATGGTTGTTAAATGAATCTGGTTTCCCCTCCCCCCGTTGATTTTGCTTGTCATAAGCCAGCTGAGAAAGTCACAAATGGCAATTACATGACCTCAGGACAACTGCAACTGTCATAAATATATGGTGGCTCCCTAAATTTTAATCATGTGACCAGGGTTACAGGCTACAAAAGTTGTAAGTGTGAGGACGGGTTGCAAGTCCCTTTTCCAGTGCCATTTTAACTTTGAACAGACGTTAAATGAATGATTGTTTAAGTCAAGGGATACCTGTAGACAGTGGTGGGATTCAGCCAGTTCGCACCAGTTTGGTAGAACTGGTAGCTAATTTTTTGTTGTCCAGGCCCAGAATGGACTTCTGGAAGTGGCATCCACACAGAGAACCAGTTGTTCACATATTTGAATCCCACCACTGCCTGTAGACCAAGGCTGACTGTAGCCCATAGAGCAAATAATGAATGATAATAGGGTAAATTTTGTTGCTATTTATGGGTCAGTCATACTAGATGCTTTCCTATCTTTTTAAACAGTGAAGAATATTTTTTAAAAACTTTGTCTTATGCTAACTTCTCTGCCTGTGGTTCATTAGAGTTCATTCATTCTTATCTTTTCTTATTATGTAGAGATAGGCACTTTTAGTTTCTCCTTGTATTCCAAAAGGAGATAATTAAAACCAAAGCACATTTCTTCTTCATTGGGATATATGTTGAAGATGAATTACACATTGAAACACTGTTGCTATGGTAACGAGGGGCCTGGGAAGCCTGCAGAAATCAAACAAAGTGCATTGGCCTGTCACACCAGTAAAATATTTGAATGGAGACCCAGTTTTATAGTAAGATATAGAAATGAATCAATAAGAAAATAAAGAAATAAAGAAGGAAAATAAGAAAAAAACAGGCAAAAAGAAAAGGAAAATGAAGTTTCTTTTAGTGTTAGGACATAATTGGCTGGTAAATGAAATTTCTGTCTAACTTGGACATGACAGACCTATGCCTTGATTGTTTTCAGAAAAGTAAGCTATGCAGAAACATGATGTCAGCTTTCAGGATTAAGTCAGTAATTCCAAACTCCATTAGGCAAGCATCCATAACCAACATTTCAGCCCTGCTTCAATAGGAAGCAATCCATCTCACCAAATGGATGATTTGAGAGCAATCAACCAATAGTGGTCCATTTTGGGTTGTCGTGAGTGCTCCATCACTGGAGTCTTTAAAAAAGAGACTGGTCAGCCATTTTTCTGAAATGGTATAGGATCTCCTGCTCAAGAAGGGGGTTGGACTAGAAGACCTCCAAGGTCCCTTTCAGCTTTATTGTTCTATGTTTTATGTTCAATTAAATTAAGTATAACCTCACAGATTAAGTTGCACCTATGTGTCTCACACCAAAGGATTTCTACTTAACTAGATACAAGACTGGAATTAAAGATTTTTTTTTTTAGAGTTGTTTGATGTTCTGCCTTCAGCTCAGAGTAAATTTTCAAATGAGTGCATATTTCATCTGTGCATACTTGACCATCTTTTAGATTAGATATGGCACATCAGTTCTATTCCTACTGTTCCTCAGTGGCCAAGGGAAGGAATTCGTACTTGAGCGATTTTCATAATCAGTTAAAAGTCTTCAATAGTGAAAAAAAAAATGCAGATTCGGCAGCTATTCTCCATCTGCTTCAACAAGGCAGGATTTTCACACTTCTCTCTTTGATCCAAAATGCAAATAGGAGTTATACATCTTCCTCCTATTATTTATTCATGTATTTATTATAATTGTATACTATATCTCTTTTCATCTCTTGATCCCAAGTGCCTTACCCAAATAAAATGTCTGCAAAGCTAAACGCAATGCGAAAAGTTCCCTATGCTTTTTTGAAATGGAATGAAATGCTGCTTATTTGGTCAAAGACCAGCAAGATTTGAAAATGTACAGTATAAAAGTAAAATCAAATAGATGAGATAAAATACTGGCCTAGCAAGGAGTCTCTACAATAAAAACATATGCTAGCATGATGGTGTGTTTAATTACCTATGCAAATGTAAATCTAAAATATTACAATCTTCTTCCTAGCGCTATTCCTGTGCTATGGCAGGGTCTGCTTTAAAAAAAAAATTACAATCTACAAGGCAAAACTATTTATCACCTAAAAGCTGATAGCTTATGTGTTTTGCATGAACAAAATATGAGCTATATTTCTTTCCTTATGGATTCTCACTGGTCTTCAAGGAATCTCTACAAACTTTCATTCCTGCTGACAATGCCTGATAGGGAAGAATATGTAGTTGTTGCCATTATTGCAACCATCCTGTGCTGTGCTGTGCTGTGCTGTGCTGTGCTGTGCTGTGCTGTGCTGTGCCGTGCCGTGCCGACAATGCTCTGTATAATCAATGATCTAGAAGCAGACACAAGAGAGCAAAAGTAAATGTATAACAAGGATTCCTATGTACCTCAACTGAAGAAATGAATTTAATAATCAAGGTAAGGGTATAAATCTAATACCCCTATACAGTATGAAAGTTTCAATGACCAGAACTGGATTCATAACTGAAGAAAAGTTTAAAATGTATTCTCTCTGAACTTCTCAAGACCAAAGGAATTGAAAATTGTATTTCCCCCCCTATTTTAATATCTATAACAGTGTTATAAAAGCCCTGCAAAATAACTGAATAAAATCAGCAGTTTGTGGGAATAACTTTCAAGCCATATAATTTCTTTCAGATGCATTCAAACTCTTCCTCCAAGTTTTCTCTCCTCTACTTGTACCCCTTCCACAAAAAGGAATTCTGTCCATCAGGGGAGATCATCAGTATGAAAAATTTCCCTCCCGCCATTAACTCATACAGACTGTCAATAATAATCCTGCTTGGAACATAAGGCTTTCAACTGCTATATGGCGCCATTTGGTCTACCGACTCCTCACAGCCAAGCTTCTCTTGAAGGTAACCCATGGACTTTTGTAAGAATCAAAGGCAAACCTGGATTGGAGGAGGAGAACAAGGAAGAGAAGGAAGACAAAAGAAATGGGCTCGGTCATAGGTATCTAGTCCAGGGGATTAATGATGCAGTTAAATGTCTTGCCATGTTCAGTGTGACATCTATCATTCAACCAGCTACTTAAAAAAAGAGGGAATGCCAGCGGATGGGATGGGGATGGTTGGGAATGTTGGACCTTAGAATTGGTCTGTCTTCTGCCTCCTTTTGACTGTTGGTGGAAATAATTAATGATCATTTGTCAGTAAGACGAGAGATGGCAACCTTGAATGCTCCTGATGCTGGCCTTCTCCAGGCCAAGATCATGTCACATAATCGGATGTAGTTTGTGAGCAACTGATGCTAACAAATGGCACTTGACAAGTGGCCCTTTGCATGTTGGGTCCACTATCCAGACATAGCTGAGATTTTCCATCCAGAAATTCATCTTTCATGGCAACACACATTTCATCTGCTCTTTCAGTGAATCATCAGAAAGCAGCATCCACCTCAGCCTGAGATGTGTATCTTTCCAGGGTGCAATTTGGTTTCCAGTTCCAAAAACTACTGCATCTGTGTCAGAATCACTGAAGCACTTCCATGGTGAAAGGATCAAGTAGTGACATCACTGTTGCTCAGGGGACACCCAATTGGGAGTTCCCTTTGTGTCCCTCTTAAGTTGCCCACTGAAGCTGTACCCATCTATCTATTCACAATTGTGTGCTTTCAAACTGCTGGAGCGAGTGACAGGAACTCACCCTGCCACATGACAGCAACCAGGTCTCAAACACAAGCCTACTGATCATCAAACCAGCATCCTAACCACGCTGATCATCAAACCAGCATCCTAACCACGCAAATTATATTTACTAATTAAATGCTGGAAGCCAAGCAAGGAAATAAATTTTATTTTGTATAAGGCTACCAGGCTATGATAAAAGGTTATGTCTTACGTGAGAGACGAAAAACCTGTCTCTACTTTCATTTCCATCAATTAACATACTTAGACCCTCCAGGATAAATGATGGCTCTAAAGGAAGGTGAAGATTAAGGTGATCTGATTTGGGTTGCAAACATCCAGTTGACCACCACCTGAGAGCAGTATCATCATCTTCATGACCTCTTTGCTGCTTTATAGTGGTGTTCAGATTTTTGCAGGGCAAGAGATTTCCTTAGGCCAAGCACCTAAAACCAGCTGGGTTCTGGTTTCTGCAAAAATAGGCAACAATCTGATTGTACTGAGTTTTATTTCTGCTGTACTGTGAGTGATCTCAAACAGTTACTTGAAACTTCCAGAGTGCAATTTGGTTTCCATTTCCAAGGAAAAGCACACTTTCCATTTTGTGCATATTACTTGCAATTTCCCTGAGAAATCACCTACTGTTTTGAACTTGGAAATGCTCACCCGTCTTGCTATCCAAAATCCTTCACACCAAGATTTTTTGGGAAATGATTTTTAGAGAGTTCTTTTCAGAGACAAAAGCAAAACTATTTGCCAGAATATTAAAGCCTTGAATTCTAGGAGCTACAGTTGAGCTACTAGCGTTTTTTTTAATGATAGAAATAATGTTGAAAAATGATTATTAGCCAAGAAGTCTGATTGCAGAGATATAGTTGCTTCTCTATAGTTACAAAGCACAGATTCTGCATTCATCACCTTAGACAGTTTGCTCAGCCTCAGAATTCACATTAAGGCCACACAGCAACATTTCCGATGCAGTTCTGAGATTCCAAGTGCTGAATTGGCTCTCCATTGGACCATTTTAAGAAGCCTGCTTGCCAAATCTTTTAAGGAAAGAATAGATTTATATCCAGCCATCTTTGGATAGCTGGATATAATGGGGTTTTTTGTGTGGTTGTTGTTGTTGCTGCTCCTGTTGTGATTTTCTTCCCAGATTATGGAACTAGATACTCCATCCCAATGCATTGTAAGGTTCTGTCTTCTTGTCTTGTTTCTTTGCCATGACACTAAAATATATATGGATATACTGAAATATGAACTGGTATTCTTTGCATATATGCAACTTCAAGCTCTTTCTTTTACTAGTTGTGGAGAAAATGATGGATGCTGTAAAACAGCAACCTTGAGATAATATGGTATGTTGTCACAACATTGTCCCTAGTGATTAACAGAAGCTGCCTTGCTTCATTTTTGCAAGGCCAAACTATAGGTGGCTTGATAAGAATGAATGGCGAAAAGTAATTTTGTGTAGAACAAATGATATAAAACAAGACTGAAGTATTTCAACCAGGGCTCCTTATTCACAAATGAAACATCATAGTACAGTTACAGAAATTCTAAGAGATTTCTGTGGGGAAAAAACCCGGTAGTGTCTACACTATCAGTGTAATAGATTCTAGAGAGCATGAACTCAAAATGCAACAGATCTTTGGAATTCATGCTGCCAAAACTGATGACCAGAAGGACAACTTGCAGGTAACTCTAGAAAGTCCCAAATCTTTTTCCAAAGAAATCAGCTTATGCAGGAGGTCCAATATAGGAAAGATTTTAAGGCATATTTAGTCAAACCATTTAGTAACTCATACAGAGGAAGGACATATGGTTTCCCCCATGTACACATTTGATTACTCATATTCAATGAAAGCTGTTAAATTCCAGCTCCTCCCCCCAAAATCTCTGGATATTATTGGATTCCCCCAACTCTTATCTCCAGCATTTGTCATCCTCAAGAATGGATCTTCACTGGACACCAGGAGAGGGAGAATCATCCATTGTCTTTTCTTGTCAACCATAGGAAAGCTCTGGCTACTGAAGGAGTTGAAAAGCCTTAGAATTATTGCATGGTTTCATTTCTTGACCACTGGAAGTTCCTCTAACCTAACTCCAGAAATGAAGAATCTCCTCTTTTTGTCATTTAATTGGGCTATTATATTTGAGCTGCAAAAATTGGGATGACCCCCTAGGTAACAGTTATTCCGTCATGTAGTGATGTGGGTTTTTGCAGTCTGAAGTTTAGCAACCCTGATGCAGTAACCTTTACTAAACTTTCCAGTATTGTTCAATTCCTTTGCAATACTGTCATTTGTCAATGGAATCTTATTTTCCCTCATTTAGTAAAATAGTTAATTATGCTTCAGGCCATAATTGGTTAAGGGGGTCAGGATGTTTGGCAGCTGTTGCCTGACCAGGAACTGTGATCTCTTTCCTCCCTTTCTCCCTTGTGAATGCTATGGTGTCAAAATTCATCTGTACAGCCATTAAATGCAACCCTCTGTTGTGTCCTCCTTTCCACCTAGTAAATCTTTCATCCAGTTCTTTTTCATCTATCATAACATCCATAGCTGTATTCATGTTGCACACTAAACCATGGTGTAAATTACATTAACCTGTAATGCTAAGCCATAAATCTAAGCCATGCTTTAAGAACTTACAATGGTGAATTCAGGAATCCCAGCTAATCTATAGTGTTTTGTTTGTTTTTGTTTAGCACATTGTTTGAACTGTAACTTAAAAATGATGTTTTATATGGCTTACAAGTAATGTTGGCTTATAAAATAAAGTATGCTTAAGAACATGGTGCAGTGCAATATATAAATCCAGCTGTTATGACTTTACACAATGTGTGAACCTGCTTAGAATACAAAATAACAGAGTAGGAAGGGACCTTGTAGGTCTTCTTGTACAACCCCCTGTTCTAGAAGGAGACCCTAAACTATTATAGGACAAATGGCTGTCCGATCTCTTCTTAAAAACCTCCAGCGATGGAGCACCCACAGCTTCCAGAAGCAAGCCGTTCCACTGGTTAATTGTTCCCGAGGTTGGATTTCTCCTTGATAAGTTTCTATCTGTTATTTCCTGTCCTATCCTTATATGCTTTGGAGAATAGGTTGACCCCTCTTCTCTTTGACATCCCCTCAAATATTGGAAGACTGCTATTATGTCACCCCTAGTCCTTCTCTTCGTTAGACTGTTCATCATATGTTTCAGCCTCTAGCTCCCTAATCATCTTTATTGCTCTTCTCTGCACTTTTTCTAAAGTGTCAACATCTTAACTTGTTTATGTGTTTGTGTATTGTATGTATGTATGTATATATACACATACATACACATACACACACACTCACATATATTTCTCCTATTCCATATTACAAAAAAAATGAATGTGATCCGCTTTGAATGGAATGAAATCCAACTACATGTCTCTTTTATTTTAAAACTAATAACAGTGACAAGGCTTGTTTCAAAGCCATAAATAAGAAATAATGAAGCAATAATTACAACCAAGGATGAGAAGCCTGCACAAAATGGGCTAAACTCCCCATTTTCTGATTATAAGACAGTTTGTATTGCTTTTTGAATGATTGCAAATATCATTTAAATTATAAGCAGCTGAAGTTCTCTTTGGTTTTTTTTAGATTAATTCATTTGACATTTGGTCTTTGGAAATTAAAGCCTCAATTTCTTGATCTACTAGCTAGCTACATGGTCACTTCTTTATACATCTGCCTGATGGTTTAATCTATGTTCTTAGATAAGTTACATTAATTTTACATGATTAAATATAGCTCTCTCTCAAATAACTTGTATGCTAAGCTATGTGCCTTTCTTTGGGATTATGTTAATTCTCAAAGGAAACCAATCTGTGGTTAGTGACAGGGATGCAATTTAAATTAAGTTCATAATTTTTAACTTTTCTTTTACTCTGTGCCTTCCTAACAAAAGAATATAATCCAAAAATAATACTCCTGTAAAATATACTTATAAAATGTTCCTCTACCATGGTCTCTTAAATTACTGTTGCTTAATCCAGTTGTTACAAAAAGCTAAGAAAAGAACCGCAGCAATTTAGGTTTGACGATTCTTTAACAGACTTGAGTTAAATCTGTGGTAATGAACAATTCACCAGAGCAAAATAATAAAGGTGACTAAAAGACAACGATCATTGCAGTTGTTTGGTATAAACTGCAAGGTTTTGTGCAAGCAAATTGGTCCTGCAAGATAGTTTCAGGACACTTACAGAACAAAGTCATAATTTTTCCAAGACAGGCAACAAAGATTATTTTTATTTATATAAGCAATTTATCTAGCCACCCACATCATGGTATCGATTCTTGGCAGCACACAAGATTTAAATTCACAAAACATAAAATAAGAAAGAAAAACCTAAATTAAAGATGATAATAATTATCCATAACAGAACCTCAATTTAAAATCCAATTTTAAACCATAGAGACCAAACAATAAACTCACCAGTAGGGCTGATGTATCTTCCTGGTGCCTTGCCTGGAAGAATAATCCAGGTCTTTAATGCTTTACAAAGGGCCATAATCACTTCATATAAGCAGGCATTAGAAATTTTTTTATGAGAATCTGAAAGGCTGAGGATGACTCTGAGTGCCCACCCATACATGTATGTGAGAGCATGTACAGGCACTTATGCAGGCCATATTAATTTAAGACAGTATTTCCTAACATTACAAATATTGTGTGCACTTCAACTGCCACATCATGCTGCCTGATGAATTCTGGGAGTTGGAGTCTGCACATCTTAAAGTTGAGAAACATGGTGTCAACTCTACAACGACCCTGGCTGCAGCCATGATGCTCGTTCTAGGTTTCCACAAGAATGGGAGGGGGTGTGGAGGATTTCTACTACTCTAAACATTTTACTGTCCCGTGGGAACCAAGGTCATTTCTGTCTGTTGGGGGGGGCATGGGCATTTGGTTAGAAAGCCCGCAAAACTCTTCTATTGGGGAACATAGCAAACTGCATAGCATTGGGGTGGGGAGTTCAACTTTGTAATATTGCTTCTCTTTGAACGGGATTTCAGACTCGGTTTCACTTTTGACCATGCCGCTACTATGTAACCAATAAACATGTTCTTTGAGGAAATTTCAAGCCTCGGAGTTCCAATTTGTTTGGTCTTGTCCATCGGAATCTTGACACATTGATTTAAAGATAGGGTGGCAGCTTTTCAGCCCATGCTATATACTATGTATGTCTTTGAATTGAACTAGATATGCTTTTCCTTGGAAGCCCACAACATATGCTACTACAATCTGTGACCTAGTTCCCCTTATCGGGATTTTCACTTTGTGAATTAAATACTGTTAATGGTTATAAATCATAAAAGGCATCATGTGATTGTTTCTCCCAGAGAGGATGATTGGAGAAATGCAGAAATATGAGCTAGTTGGACATTCCATGTTGTCCTTAAAAATACTGGATTCCTCTTAACAGTGCTTAACCTTCAGTGGTATCAGTTTGTGTTTACTCTTATGCTTCTGCACCACTAGAGTCTCCTTTTTTTAGAAGATTTCTTTTGTGCTTATTCTCTCTTTCTACCCAAAGATAAATACCATAAAACCTGAAACAGAACAGAAATACTGCTGTTGTTCAGTCCTGTAGCTGGTTTATCTGTCTTCTGTTGTAATAAATAACTCTGACTTAGATAACATAAGGAGCCTTTACTGTTTTTCTGCTTATGTGCCTTAATTAAATTTGGAGATAACGTACAGCACCTCTCACCTCTTAGCTGGAGAAGGGGGAGATGAATCAAATTCCACCTCCCCTCACAACCAATGTTATGCAAGGTAAAATGGCATAAACTCAGGAAGAAAGGCAAATCATTGTTTGATTTAGGTTACAGAACAAAGGGGGATATCAGTAATAGCTTTTTCCCTATCTAGGCAAAGCCCAGGTTGAATCATACCTGAGAACTACTAAAAAAGGGAAGGGATTCCCCCTGTCCAATCATGTCTGACTCTAGGGGGTGGTGCTCATCTTCAATACACAGTTGAAGAGTCAGCATTATCAGAAGACACTTCCGTGGTCATGTAGCTGGCATGACTATACACCAAAGGCATGTGGAACACTGTTACTTTCCCACCAAAGTGGTACTTATTTACCTACTTGCATTTGCACGCTTTTGAACTGCTAGGTTGGTAGGAGCTGGGACAAGTAATGGGTGCTCACCCTGTGACGTGGGATGTGGTCTCAAATTGCAACTACTGCAGTACCCAAGAATACTTCATAAGTAGCAGAGTAAAGGATTACAGGTGATGCTCACTTAACGACTGCCCTGTTTAGCGAACATTTGAAAATGCAGTAGCACTGAAAAAGTAATTGTATGACTGGTCCTCATACTATGACTGTTGCAGGGTCCCTGTGGTCATGTGACTGCCATTTGTGCACTTTACAATAGGTTTCTAACAAGCTGGGTTAAATGAGAAACTGGCAATAAAATTGCAAATCATGGTCTGGAAATGTCTTGCATAACAACCATCATGGAAGTGAGCTCATAAGCCTGTTACAGTCGTGTGATGTCTCATTTACCAACTACATTGCTTAGTGATGGAATTATTGGTCCCAGCATGGTAATTAAACAATGACTACCTGTAATGAAATGCAAAAAGAAAGAAGCAGAGATAGTAGTGGTTTGGTCTAATAAATTGATTCTATTCTGAAGAATTATAACTCCATTTTTGGAAAAATCTCCTTCTGGGCATCCTGTCATATCCCATCTGGGAAAAGGGATCAGCACTTTTACCCAAGACTGAGTAGTGAGGGACTGATGCAAGATGTCAACGCTGCTAATATCGAATAATAATAATAATAATAATAATAATAATAATAATAATAATAATAATAATAATAATAATAATAATAATAATAATAATAATAATAATAAAGGTGGAAGGGACCTTGGAGGTCATTGAGTCCAACCCCCTGTTCAGGCAGGAACCCTACACCATTTCAGACAAATCACTGTCCAGTCTCTTCTTAAAAACTTCCAGTGTTGGAGCATTCATCGCTTCTGGAGGCAGGTTGTTCCATTGGTTAATTGTTCTAACTGTCAGGAAGTTTCTCCTTAGTTCTAAGTTGCTTCTCTCCTTGATCAATTTCCATCCGTTGCTTCTCGTCCTGCCTTCAGGCGCCTTGGAGAATAGCTTGACTCCCTCTTTTTTGTGGCAGCCCCTGAGAGCCATCTTTTAACTTTTGCTTTTAGAGTTAGATGATGCTGGGAGGGGGGATGTGAACGAGAGTCCAGCTAGACATAACAGCACTAAACCTAGCATGAGAAACAAGGTTATTGTAACCAGAGCTGATAAGGAATTGGTGGGCTGGAGAACTGGAGAGGAAGCTCGCACTTCAAGCTAATTGGGGAATGTGATTTATGACTGTTAATTGGAGGAGGGAATTGTGCTTTGATACTATGTGCTCAGGGGAGGGGAATTCAGTTTTTGGCTATGATTATGCAGTGCCGATATTATACTACTCAAAATAAAGATTTTTTAAGGTAAACAATGCCTTGAAATTCTTTTGAAGAGTTTCATCTGTCGGAACCATGACACAAGTACTGTTACCAAGTAAAGTAACCCTTTGCAAAAATTGGCTAAACAGATTAAATGAAAAATAAAACACCAAGCAATGTTTCATTATATAGCAATTACCGTATATATGACATTTAGGTTGGTGGATCCCTATATTAGTTTCCCTTTTCACATATAGAAATAGTTCTGCAAGATTTCCATGGAAATATAGTTTGGCAAATAATATTCCCTATTTTTTAAAAAGCAAAATGAATATGTCTTCTAATAAACAACCTATCCGCTCACTGAATACTACTAACAAAATGTGTGCTATTTCAGACAGAAGGCAATATGGATGGGGTTGAGGCAGAACTCACATTGTCAGATGCTCACTAACAGACCATGCCCTGACATTACAATTTTGGATCAAAAATATCTTTTTTCTTTATAACTTTGTGCACTTCTATCGTTATTCTCTTTTTACTCTGTTTTGTTTCTCGATCGTTCATTGTTGTTGTTTTATGCGTATGCTTTGTAAAATTTAATAAATTATTTGAAATATGAAAAAAAATACAACTAATCCTGGATCAGCATTACATGCTTCCATGTATAGATTTTAAGTTTTCTTTTAACTCAATTTACAGGAATAGGGTATGGCAAAGGATGAAGGAATTCTCCATCAATAGAGAATCACATTCTTTTATTGCAAAAATGTAATGAAAACTTTGTAATAAAAGTCTGATGTTCCTTGCAGGATCGTTATAGTAGGGAAATCTTGGTGGGTAAAGAGTTAGGCAGGGCTGTATTCTGGCTTCTTTATTGTATAAACATCAATCTCCAAGTTTTGTCTTTATTTAATTTGCCACATCATCTCCTCAACACTGGCAGATAAACATGTTCCAACCTACTCTTTGCAGATGATGTAGTCCTATTGGCAATGACCCAGGTTGGCCTAAGATGAGCTTTGCTGTTCCTTATCAAATACGGGTAGTTCTGACTTACAACAGTTCATTTAGTGACTGTTCAAAGTTACAATGGCATTGAAAAATTTGACTTACGACCATTTTTCACAGTTACAGCCTTTGCAGCATCCCCATGATCATGTGATCAAAGTTCAGATGCTTGGCAACTGGTTTCTATTTCTGACCATTGCTGGGTCACAAGAGGTCATGTGATCCCCTTTTGCAACCTTCTGATGAGCAAAGTCAATGGGGGAGCCAGATTCACTTAACAACTGGGTTACTAACTTATCAACTACAGTGATTCACTTAATAGCTGTAGCAAGTAAGGTCATAAAATGGGGCAAAACTCACTTAACAAATGTCTCACTTAACAACAGAAATTTTGGGCTCAATTGTGGTCGTACGTTGAAGACTACCTATATTGTTCAAAGCAAGCTTTAGAGGTCAGTTATGATAAGACCAGGTTATGGTCTTTGCAAAGATTTGTAAAATCCACAGATAAAAATTAAATAGATGCGAATTACAACTATTTAATAATTAGACCTACTTTGGCTCCTGCTCTCTTTAGCTTCCATTTATGGATTTGGGAATACCCTTCCAAATTACAGGAATGCATATTTAAAGCATGCCCTGCAGAACATATAGAGATCAGTGTTGTCTACTCAAGCCTTTTATTAAGGTGACCAACTTTTTTACAATGAAAAGAAGGACTCAAATAAATTGAAGAAAAAAATATCGTAAATAAAAGAAACATTTTATTCATTGCAACAATAATACAGAATACACTATAATATGATAAATGCATAATAAAAAACATTTGTAACAATAACATTTTATATTGCAATGCTTACATGCCGCACCCCTGCCCACAGACACCCCACCAGCACTGCTGCCCCGCCATGTAGAGCAGGCCCCACGGCTCCCAAAGCACCAGCTGCACTGGCTCAGGCCCTGGGGGGCAGCCCGCCATCGACACACCCCGCCTGCAGCTGCCTCGCCAGCACCACCGCCCACCCTGCACAGCCCCGTGTAGAGCAGGCCCCGTGGCTCCCACAGCACAGGGGCAGCTGGCCATCGCCGCCCCTCACACCCCGCCCGCAGCAGCCCCGCCGCCCCTGCCTCTTGCGCCCACAGCCATTATTGCCCTTGCAGGGTTGAAGATCAAGAGAAAGTTACCGTGGCGTCGCCGCTCCAGTCTCCTCCAGGTAGGAGATGGTGTAGTTGGGTAGCAGGGAGGGGTGCAAAGTTCCTGCCAATTTGCCTTCGCTGCAGACAACTTACATGTGCAAAGTTTGCCAGCCGGGTGTTTTGGCCCGCTCAGCAGTAATTCCTATTGGCTTTCGAAAGCCAATAGGGGGAGTAGCACAGCTCATGCAAAAGTTGAAAAAAAAACCATCAAAAAAAGGTGCCAGAACACCGTTCTGAGCGTTCTATGAGGGAAAAAAAAGCCCTGCAGATTAGTCTTCAAATATCGAAAAGGAGGACATGTAGGAGGACACTTTTTGAGGGAGGACAGAACTCACAAAAGGAGGACTGTCCTCTCTAAAGGAGGACGGTTGGTCACCTTACTTTTATAAATGTGAGGCAGCAGCAATTAAATTATTTAAAACGAAAGGCCGAGCACAGCTGATCTATAGTTTAAATGCAATGGAGATCCAATCAGCAGGGCCTTACTATTTTCCTCCTCCCACCTTCTCCTTTTCAACTCACAGTTTGTAGCAATTCCCAGCAAGCTCTGGGCAGTTTAAATGCAGTTTAAATGCAATGGAGATCTAATCAGCAGGGCCTTAGCTACTTTCCTCCTCCCACCTTCTCAGAGAGAACTCTTTAAAAATATCAAATTGACATATTTAAATTCCCGAGAAACACTTTTTAGGTGCCATGATGTATTCCAAAGGTTGTTTACTGGTTGGAAACTGGTGTGAATAAAATTGAATCTGCATTGTGGCTTAATACAATGATTAAGTGATTAAAAACAATTTTACGCTCCAACAGATTGGTCATTCTAATTTCTTCTGATAAATTTATTATTATTGTAACAGAGATGTTTACAAAGTGTGCCCCTTTTTCATTTGATTACTCAATTATATTCAGTACATATCATAGCACACTGTCAGATGGAGTTTTACAAGAATAAAAAAGGGTTGTGCTGAGGTGGAAGGTCATGAGGCATTCCAGAAATTGCTGAGTCTGGAGATAATGCTCTCTCACACTGTCCTTGACTGCTTCAGCCATATTTCACCCATATCCTGTTTTTGCTTTGCTTAGTAGCCAATTCACTATTTTTATCTCTGTGTCAATGTTCAACTGTCTGGTAATTTTCCATACCATCAGGAATGCTGAGATCACAATGTTTAACATATTACCATATATGGGACCTAGAGGGGTCAGGAAATGCATACGTTGTATAACCTATATATGTGTACTCTGGACGCTCCTCGGCGTTCAGATCTTGTTGTTGGCTTTGGCCATCTGAACCTGCGCAAATAAACTTTCCTTCTCCAAAGAGCTGGCCTGTGTCCTTCAATTCCACAACAGTGCAATGCTTCAAATGTGATTTAGAAGAGGAACTTCAGAATGCTTATGAATGCAAACATCTACCTGTGACTTATTATAGCATTTGTGTCCTTCCAGGTTTGTGCTACAGCCATATAATTTTGGAAAAAGACATGGCTGCTTTAATGACTCACAGACAGCAGAAATCGGTTTAACTTGGCTGTTAATATTTGATATTGTCATTCTCTAATTGAATGTGTTTATTTGACATAATCAAACTCAAAGTAGTGGTCTTATGTATGATTTTCAAGCACCGTCTCATCCCATTACTGAAATGTGCTTAGTTTCAGCAAACTTATATAATACTACTACACCTTCAACCCATTCCCAAAGCAAGTTTAATGTACTGTCTAATATTTGTTTTTCATTTCATGCATTAAAATGAATTCAGAGGCATCCATGTAGATAGCAACCGGTATTTATGGAGCTCTGAAGCAGAAACAGGTGTGTTTCTTTAAGCATTTCAAAAACTCAGCAGACACATAAATAGATTTTAAATCTTTATCACTGCTAATTCTCTCGGTGGCTTACAAATAACCATTACTTTTCATTACTGGGGAACTGCCCTGGAAATGAGAGATGAATTTCAACCATTTCAACCCGATTCTTACTCTGCAGTGCTTCCCTACCCCCATCTGAAATAGAGTTGTGTATATCAATTTTGTCTAAATTGCCATTTTTATTTTTATTTTTTTGGGGTCTGGAAATCTCTAGCTCAGAGACTTGTCATTTCTGTCTCATTCAGTTTATTACATCCTGCCAGCTATGTCCAGATAAACGGTAATGAAAGTTGCTTCCGCTATTCTAAAACTCATCTTCTCTAGCAACAACCTTTCAGAAGCATGACCATTATGGACAGCCTTAAAACTTGATCCACCACTGATGAAAAAAGACTTTAATTTGTGCTTGCCAGAGAGCAGAACTGATCTCCAAAAGGCACATCATAAGCCTTCTCCCTTTCCCCCGACTTAGAGGACCATTTCAAACTCTGTTTCCTCCCCTTTAGTATGAAGGTCATTCCCTTGAAGCAGAAATTAAACTTTAAAGAGCAACACAGAGATATAACAAATAACCCTTGGAATTTTTGGAGCATTTATTCAGACCCTTGTCATTTGGCAAAAATAGTTCATTTATCTCTGTACAAAACACTGCGCTCAGTCCATCTAGGGTAAAGACATAGAGTTATAGATCTACTTCCATTTTATTTCAAATGCTTCATGTTTCCATCCATAATCACTTACCGGTAGATATAAATGTGGATTTATATCTAAGTAGCAAATAATTCTTCCCTGTATATTAAAAAGATGACCCTCTCTCTTTTTTGACAGATGGCTAAAAGACTCAGACGGTAGAATTGTTATTAGTTTGGGATACTTTCAATCCCCTGTTTTTCAGGGCAACAGTGGAAAATCTTGCCATCTAAGGGAGATCTGCAAAGCACAGTTCACAGACTGAACCCACCCCTCAAAAGAGGCCAATGCAGGCCTCAAACCCTTAGGAATATATTTCCTTCTCTTCAAAGTCCCACTTGTCCCTCTGTCCCCAAATCTTGATCAGTCCTCCAGACTTCTATCTTCAGCCCCAAAGGCAAGGGGCAAAATTCAGCAGATTGGCAATATTTACTCCTTTCCTCACCTGTCTGCCAAATAAAGGAAAGCCCAGGAGAAGAAACAGCTAGGATTTGCTTTAAAATCAGGTCAATATACATTCTCTTGGTTAAATATTAAGTGTGCATAATTAAACAGTGGATATGCATCAATTTTCCATTTGTACTGCACATTCAACGTAACATGTAGTACCGGTCCATTTTGCACTTAATTTCACTTGCAAAATGTGGCTCATGTGCATGTAGCACAGGGGTGCTAAGCCCGCTTTTGTATTTGTGTATCAACCACATTTGCATATGAAGCACAGGAAGGGAGCTGTGTGAACAACCATTCTCATAAGTCTGTGGATACCATGGCAAAAGGAGAGCATGACAAGGAGAAGATGGAGAAAGTACCACGAAAACATAAGGCTGCAATGTTGTTGTTGTTAGTTGCGAAGTCGTGTCCGACCCATCGTGACCCCATGGACAATGTTCCTCCAGGCCTTCCTGTCCTCTACCATCTTCTGGAGTCCATTTAAGCTCACGCCTACTGCTTCAGTGACTCCATCCAGCCACCTCATTCTCTGTCGTCCCCTTCTTCTATTGCCCTCAATCTTTCCCAGCATTAGGC
>NW_015386250.1:716002-734906 GCF_001527695.2 Protobothrops mucrosquamatus | reverse complement strand
TGAGTTCTAGTCCTCCAAAGCCAACGGGGTAACTCTGGCCATTTTTAATTGTACAAAAAAAAGGGTCAGGATAGAAATATAATAGTAAATAAATAAAATGTATACAGAAGTGAGTTTATGGTGAAATCAGATAGTTATCCTATCTCCGCATATGCCCCTAGCATATTCCCCTAGCATTCTACCATCCTTGTAAATAGCTACTTAATCATTTCTTTGCTTTAGTAGTATGTGTTAAGTACCATTTCATCACAGGGATATAGCTGAACTATTGACTACAGAAGTGAAAAGTGTGCAAGATTACAAAACTGTAATGAAGCATAATTAATTGTTTGCATCTGTTCTCACTACAGAAGACATATGGTAGATTCGGAATTGAAAGGAATTAATCAAACAGTGGTAAGAAGAGGTGAAGGTCTAGATTTTATTTGCAGAGAAATCAGAAGCGAAAGAACATCTATCCAAAAGTTCTTAAGTTATGCACATGTTCAATGGCTAATTTCCAACCAAAAATGTACAACACAGATTCCTCAATTCTGTATCTGTGCCAGAGGACTGGAAAGCAGCCAGTGTAGAATAGATTTTTAGAAAGTCATCTACAAAATTACAGTTACCTTAATTTATGCTTTGAGAAAATTGAAAGTCTATTGAACCAATTGAGAAAAATCCCACAATGAAGAAATAAATAACAGATTCATCTAGGATCTATAAAGTGTGCCCTTAAATTTGTTTATAAGTGACCTGGAATTAGAGCTGAGCCTCTATCTCAAGGTCAAATGTACTGATGATAGTGAATGGTTAAGAAAAAAAATTATATAGCCAAAATAAATAGCACCCCCATTACGAAGTAAATTATGGAATATTAAGCAAGCTGGTAAATACTGGGACAATAAATCCTAATTTTATATATGCTCTGATGGATCTTGAGCTGATAGTAACTAGGAAGAAAAGGAGTCTTAGTTTGGGAAAAAGGAATATAGCAATCCGCTGAAAATTTCACCCAGCAGATATGAATAAGCAATTCTATTCTTGTCCAAGCAACTGAGAAAAAAAATGTGAACAGGAAATACAGTGATTAGTATCTAAACATCTAAAGATTGTCCTAACCTTAGGACTCAGATATTTCTGCTGAAGAACTTTGTAGAATAGTAAATTTATGGTACATTATGGCACAGAACATATACAAAATTCAATAAATAACTCTGAATTATTTTTTTTGATATAAAATTTAGTTCTGAAAGGAGTTTAAAATGGAGGTGGGGATGCAAATGCATATAGAAATACAATATAACAATCTTATTTACCCAACATGTGAAATTCCATCCTCTTAAGAATGAAACATTGTGGAGGTGTTTAACTCGATGGATTCCACAGTTTCTGTATGCTTACTTGGCAATCCACAGTTGGAGAAAGTTTGAGAAATGCTGTTTTAGCATTCTGGAAAAAAAGAGTGTTCATTTATCATCTATCTCTCTATCATTTATGTATATCTCTCTCTCATCTATCTATCTATCTATCTATCTATCTATCTATCTATCTATCTATCTATCTATCTATCTATCTATCTATCTATCTATCTATCTATCCCATCAGTCCATCCATCTCTCTCTATCTCTGTCTCTGTCTGCCTCTGTCTCTGTCTCTGTCTCTCTGTCTCTGTCTCTGTCTCTGTCTCTATATATGTCTATCTCCTATCAATCCATCCGTCCATTGGTCCGTCCATTGGTCCATCCATCCATCCATCCATCCATCCATTTAATTTATTGGCCAGCCATCTCCAGTACAGTACAATGATGGTTCCAAAGTCTGGCATGGATTTCTAATAAGACCGGACATAAAATAAGTACCTTCTACACAGTTGTGGAAGGGTATTTCAGTCACACTAATACTCTGCATTTCCTGGTAATGCCATTCTCTTAATGATATTGTAACTGGCATTAATAGAACTGCCTTAATAGAATCTCATTTACTTAACTGAAGTACTAAAGGTGATGCCAGAAGCTGAACTGGTGCAAACCTCTTTATTCCCAGAGGTCATAGGGGGGAATCTCTTTATAGAAATACTAGTAGTTAACTCAACCCTCTTCTATAACTTGACAACTAAAACAAAAACCAGAATTTGGGAAATGGAATTTCAGCAATCTCCCCTCTTAACACGATTCTTTAAATGCAGCTGTATAAACTGGATTTAGGAAGGATCATCAGGACCACCTTACATTAATATGAGTTTGGTTTTATTGATGTATTGTGAAACAGGCAGCTTATTCAGAATGAGAAAAGAAAGTCTCATTGTGAAAAGTCACATTTATCACCAAATTCCGCAAATGCCAACTGATACCCATATGTAAATTATAGTGAGGATTTAAAGTAGCATTTAAAAATGTCATGAGAGCACCAAAGAGGATTTTCAAGATGCTGGATATTTCACATAACAGCAGGATCCTGCTACGGGCAGCGTATTCCCTTCTTCCCATTTTGAAAGCTGCACATTTATTCCTTCCTCTGCTTCTTGTTCTTTAGCTAGCTTGTGATCTACAGAATATTTGTGCTGCCCTTTGGTATAAATCCTCCATCACTGCACAAGGGATAATGGTATAATTGCTTCTTATTTTCTGTTATCATAATTTGATGGACTGTCTTCCTCTAACATTTTCAAGCTCCATATAGCAAGAAGTAAGAACCACGCAGATTTCAGAAAGGGATCTTTAATGCAAGTCAGAATAATACCATAATCTTGAAATCTGTAAATTAAGTTTCTGGCAGACTTATAGCAAACCAATTAAGGTGGAATCTCTTTCAAATGTTTCCTTCCTTCCTTCCCAGAGCCTCCATCTCTGGACTATGCTGCCTTTTCTCCCACTCACAAAAACTCTCCTGCTCGTTTTTGTAGACACACATAAACATAGAATTATAATCAGAAGAGAGCCTGTAATGGTTAATGCACCAGGCTAGAAGCTGGGAGACTGTGAGTTCTAGTCCTATTTGAGGCACAATGCTAGCTCTGATCTGGCATTAAGAGAGGAAGTCACTCTTTTTCAGCCCTAGGAAGAAAACGATGGCAAACCACTTCTGAAATTTTGACCAGAAAACTATGGGGACTTGTCCAGGGAGTCTCCAGGAATCAAAACTGACTAAAAGGCACAAACAAAATGTTAGAGCATGCACAGTCTTATTGCATGAGATAACCCAGGAGTAAACCCAGTAAACAGGGCTCTATATTAAATGGTAGTTTATCTTACACTATCTACAATATCATACACCAGGAACAATATACATACACGTGCTAATAGAGCAGGATCCAACAAACCATTGTTACAGCAGGAAACAGAAGAAAGAGAACACATCAGTGGAGCCTTCCCTTTATACAAAGGCTCTTAAAGAGACACAAACCCTGCTGAGTCATTCCCATCATTACATCTTAAATCTTACATTACATAAGCTGGTTAGCTGTTAAATCAATGCCTTGACACAAAATAAAAATATAAATAAATAAATAAATAAATAAAGAGGAATTACCATTCACAATTTCCAATATCACGTGCAATCACCAAAATCTTTGAATGCCTTGGCCTCCAAAAGTGGTTAACATTTATGATAGTAAAGATTTATTATTAAATAAACTCAGAGTAGTCATATTAAATACATAACATCATGTTCAGTTTCTGGTGATATGTCCATATTTATGTTAATTTCTTGACAATCATATGGAAGTAGTATGCCTTGCCTTACGGGATTTCATCCCTGGGTTGATTCTCCATAGTTCCCAAGAATAGGATAAAAACTCAAAAAGGTGACTCAAACTCAAGGAGGAATTTCACAATTGTGAGAGCTATTAACAAGTGGATCAGCTTGCCTCCTAGAGTTGTGAGCACTCCATGTCTCAAGGTTTTTAAGGAAGGACTGGCGAGCCATTTCTTTGGCTTAGTGTGTGGATTGCTACCATGGCCAGGAAGTTGAATTAAAAGATCTTTAAACTCTCTTCCAGCCCTATGATTCTGTGATTTTATTATTGTATTCTTTGTCTAGCCTGCAGACCTGGGATATCCTAGTGGTTCCTATCCAAGTACTATATTAACAGGACCAACCCTGCTTTGCTTTTTTGAGATCAGCCAAGGTCCATTAGATGCCACTATTAGCTCTGCTTTTCATTAAATCAAATTTAGTTTTTTTAATTGGTTCTATTTCCTTCTTGTTCCTGTTCTTGGGTATACTTTGGAACCCAGTCCCCAGCATGCCAGCCAAATGTAACTCTTGATCCAAAAAGCAGCATTCTCCTGTTAAAGCTCAATAGAAATAAGTGAAATTTCTCTTTACTCAAGAGTAGATCCTCTGTTACACACAATATTTAAAAGGCAAACCTGCAAAAAGCAAGCAATGCAACAATCATCTCTTGAATGTCTTACATTAAAATGCTGCTTACTCTAATGTTGGCTCCAAATTGTAAAGAAATACTTCTTTGGAAAAGGTTCTTGAAAGTGTACACAGAAGACTAGTTCTGTTGTAATCTGTGGTGCTTGCACCTGGCACAGCAGCTTGTCGCAGCCTACTAAATAATGCATTCATACATTTTCCAAAGGAGATTAAAACACAACTTTAAAAATTAATCCATGGAATTTATATCTTCTGGTACTGTTGAATAAATGTGTACGAATCAACAGAACATAGAGCAGTGATGGCGAACCTTTTAAAGACCGAGTGCCCAAAAACTGGCCCCACCCGGTGCTCCACCCCTGCCCCGCCCCTGCTCCACCCCCCCATCTCCCACCCGGCCTGCCTGCAGGGCCACTCACTGCCTCCAGAGCTCACTGCAGATCGCCCAGGCAGCCCAGCAGTGCTATGGCGGTCATGCCCTCTGCCCACACCCTGCAGCATCAACTGTGCACGATGGGTGTGAGGGCAGAGTCTTGTCTATGCTGCCTGGCTGCCATATCCTTGGCTGCGCTGCTCCGCATGAGCCACGCTGAGGGGCGACTCTCCTTCAGGGGGCTGCTGGAGAGGAGGGGGTCACGGGGGAGGCGAGGCTGGGGCAACGGCACATGTGCCCACAGAGAGGGCTCCAAGTGCCACTCCTGGCACCCATGCCATAGGTTTGCCACCACTGACATAGAGTAAGCAGAATCTATTTGCTGAACCCAGTTGCAAACATTTTGAACCCTGAGCTGCTGGGCAGGCAGTGTCCAAAAGATAAGGCTGTGAATAGGCAACATCTTTAGCCCTATGAGCACACCTGGAATTTCAAGAGCATGTCATTTTCAGACATAGCTGCTGGGCAGAGCCATTAGCAAACATCCAGTGACCTGAGGCAAGCTGATGATAGTCCTAGTTCTTGGTGGCATTTCTGAGAAACCAGCCATATTTGGTAGCAGGAAGAAGAAATAGGCAATGTAATAATCAGGGACAGTAAGAACCAATAAGTCGTCATAAGAATGAATTCTTCCAAGGGCTTCCAACTATCAAATTAAGTTTGAGATTTTAAGGCACAGGAAAAGATGGAGAAATATCAGAGGTGGACAAGAAAGTTTTTATAACACAGTGTAACTATGAATCTGTCTCAGACCTATTTTATTAACAGACTTCTTAAATGGACCCAAAAGCACTGGGACTGTTGTTTAGTAAATCCAGAGGGTTGCGCATAGAATATCATTTCAGATTCACTCTTGCTCCTAGCATGTCCCAATGACCTATTACTTACATAAGTGCACAGAAAGCAGACACTACATGATTGGTTTCACTTTATTTGGGATTCATCAGATATAGGTAGTCCAATGCTATTCTATGGATTCAAGTCCTCTACTGGGAATTGAACTCATGGACCTTTGCATTTTAGTTGACTATGTGTTATGCATTAGCTTTTGGAACTACCCAGTTCTTGGTATACAATGGTTGTAGGAAAGGATAGATAGAATCTATCAGAATGGTACCTTCGCTTAACTCCCAGGGCAGTGAAGTATGGAAGTAACATTATGCTCTGGCAACGTTATGATAATGCAAGGTCACCAGAATTTCAAGAATTAAAACTGAAACATGTTATATTACATAAATTTAGAGATTCATTGCTATATACTCTTGATTTAGAAGCCATTATTTAATGGCTTCTGGAGCAATGGACAAAAATTTATCTGTATATCGTATGCTTCTATGCATCCTATCCACCATTTATATGTGTATAAAATACTCATGTAAAATATATAAAATGCAGATGCATACAATCCTATTCATCATGATATCTTTGTAAAATGGTGAAAAGGATTATATGCATCTGCATTTTATATATTTTACATGAGTATTTTATACACATATAAAATCCTATCCAGTTTTGACAGGGATTCTGGCTTAATGGACACTCCTTCTCCCCAATTAGTCCATAACTCAAATATTTACTGTACTGTTAATCCAAAACTCAGCTTCTCTGGAATCCTTTGCAACAATTACAAAGAGGGTGAAAGAGACTGGAAGTTGATGCTTGAATGAGGTGCTCTCTAATGAAAGCTTTTTTTTTTTTTTTAGCAATTCCAAAGAGTGTGCAAAGAGTGTGCAAAATGATTTCCAGGTCAAGCAATCTTAATGGATGAATGGAAGTCTTGAGTCGTAAGAATATAGAATCAAGTCATTTTTTTTTTTTTTAGTTTTGAAGTTAATTTCCCTCATACATCTATCTTTTGATCTTTACCCAAAGGATACTCTGCAGAGTAACAGAAGCAGATAGATTGTTGACTTTTTGCATCTTAATAGAGAGGGAGACAGGGCCTCCCTAACCTTTTCCACAGTTGTACGCAAGAAAGTAGGAGCAGTAAAAGAGTAATATTGCAGATTTGTCTCAAAGGGCACATCCCAAAACGTTTGTACAGCACATACATACTGTAGATGGACATATAGTCTCCATCTAAGGAAGGGTGTTTTTTTTTCATCCTCAGCTGCAATTTCAGTGAAAATCTCAGTGAACACATTGGGGACAGAGAGTGCCATAACAATGACAAAGAAGATTTCATTTTAGCAAAGTGCGAGAAGAGACCCGAGGGGGAGAGGGGGAGCATACAGAAGAGAAAAGATATAGTGAAGAATAGGGAAGAAGGACAAAGCAACCTACAAGAAACTGCCTGAATTGAATCCGCAGAAGTGACATGGCAGAAATAAATCCAGCATGCCTTGCTTTATTACGCTTGTGTCTTCTGCATCTTGCAGAACAGTCACATTTTATGACAGGCAAGCTTCTTTTGTTGGTATTTTGAAGCTATCAGAAAAAGGAACTTAGAAATGCAAAGGTATTGTCAGTAGTGACATTACATTCCAAACTTAGGTAGGCAGCTTTCAAAAAGAGGAGAAAGATTGGAGCATCGCTGTCTAGTTCTTTTCCCCATCACAGCAAGATTGCACTATAATTAAAGTCAGAATTTCAAACACGCACAAATGTTCTACATTCCATCTAGAAGCACCTTCCTCTAAGGGAAAAAGACTAATATCAGGGGATAAAGCTTTCACTGCTCGCATGTGCCGTTTGTGAGCTCCAGATGCAGCCAAGAGAGCGGTAACCGAGAAGCTTAGAAATCGGTTTTTCATTTTATATATTTCTTTGATAACTCATCATTCTTTCCAGTCAGCATATGTACGCACAGCTCTTTCTATCCACAGAATTTTAATCTTATATCAAAAGACAGATGAAGCTGGCTGTCACCTGCATTTTGTGACATCTCAGCCCATTTCACCTGATACTATCCCCCAGTGATTTCGTGTACTTAATGAAATACACGGGGGATATAATAGAGCCCTGAAAAACTCCACAGCACAATAATGATGGGGCAAAAGGGGGAAAAAATGCCATTGCCACCCTCTGGGATCAGCTGGCTGTGTAGAAGGCAAGCTGCTAAAGTTACACACCCCAGTATTTCAAGCCAAACAGACTTAAGAAAGATGCATTGATCATCTGTAACACGGAAGTCACTGAGAGGTTCAGGAAAACAAACAGTATACAGTCCCATCACCCATCCTTCCCCTGCCATGGCTCACCGCATAAGATGTTTCCAAAGTCACACCTATAAAATGGATTGATACTGACCAAGAAAAGAAAACCACACGCCCACTTATCTTGTTAAATAAGGGGAATGTTAACAATTGGCTTACAGTTGTTTTATCTTCCAGATGTTCGTTAGTGTTTTTTTTTTCAGGAATGGGTCAATTACTCCTTCCTTAAAAAGGTTGATTTCATCCCTCTTTAAAGGAGGACTTTGTAACTTTCTGAGCAGACATCCCATTCCTATAAGTAACTAACCATGATGAACAAGGATCAAACACGTAGCTAATTCAGCAAATATCGTTATATCTTCAGGATATATGTATAAAATAAAATAAAAAAATCCCTTTTCACTCCTATGGGTGGTGTATGTCTTCCTCAACCTTGGGCCCAGAGGCTTGGGAGTTTGAGAGTTCTGCACAGGATATTAGCTGTTCCTAGCATTGCACTCTTCTGGACAGAGACTTTTGATGTTGTTCCTGGATTCTGTTGGAGCCACCCAGCCAGCTTAGGAATCACAGCCCTGAGTGCTCCTATCACCATTGGGACCACTTTGGCCTTCACTTTCCACATCCTCTCCAGTTCCTCCTTCAGGTCCTGGTATTTTTCCAGCTTCTCATAATCCTTCTTCCTGATGTTGCTGTCATTTGGCATTGCTATAACTATTACCACTGCATCTTAATACTACAATGACTGGTTGATTGGCCAATACCCAGCTGCCTGTCTGGATCTGGATGCCCCACAAGATTTAGCCCTGTTAGTCTTCTGTGGAATCTCCAATCTGCACTGAGAAGAGTCTAGCCCAGGGGTCTTCAAACTTGGCCCTTTTATGACTTGTGGACTTCAACTCCCAGAATTCCTCAGCCAGCGTGTCTGGCTGAGGAATTCTTGGAGTTGAAGTCCACAAATCATAAAAGGGCCAAGTTTGAAGACCTCTGGTCTAGCCCATACACCATGCAAATATTCCTGTACTCAATGCCAGCTACTTGGTTGAGTCATTCAGTATATTCTGTTCCTGCCTGTATCTTACACCCTGCCACTGTGTATTGGACTATTTCTGAGGCTTCTCTGCATGGTATGCACCTCAGGTTCTGTCTAATATGGTGGCCCCCTTCTTTTATGAATCTGGTGCTCAGTGCTTGCTCTTGTGCTACTACGACCAGTGCCTCATTGCTGACTTTTAGTCCAACCCTTTTCAGCCATTGGTAGGATTTCTCAATGTCTTCCATCTCAGCTGTTAATGGTACATCCCATGCAGAGTCTTGTCATGGTGCTTCTTCTGCTTGATGTTTCTCCCACTTCTGTTTCTGCCTCAGGTATTCTCTCAGCAGCTCCTCTTTGAATGCCATCTTACTAAAGTACTCCTGGATGCTCTGGGTTTCATCCACGACAGTAGCTTTGACACTCACTACACCCTGACTGCCCTCTTTCCAGCTGGTGTACACTCTCAGGATGTTAGGCTTGGGGTTGAAACCTCCATACATTGTGAGGACTTTCTGGGTCTTCATATCAGCAGCTTTCATTTCCTTCTTTGACCAGCTCACTATATTAACAAGGCATCTGATGACTGGCAGAGCAAACATATTGATGGCATGGATCTTGATCTTGCCACTGAGATGGCTGTCCAGGACCTGTCTGATCCTTTGGTGGTACTTGGATGTTGCTGTTTTCCTTGCTTCCTCATCATGGTTCCTATGTGACTGTGGGAAACCAAGGTACTCCTGATTGGTCTGTATGTCCACTATGTGACCTGCTGGTAGTTCTACCCCATCAGTCTTAACTGTTTTGCTTCTCTTTACTACCATCCAGCTACATTTCTCTAGTCCAAATGACATTCCGATATAAATCTTTGTCAAGTGGATCAGTGAGTCAAAATCTTGTTCATTCATTGCATATACCTTGATGTCATCCATGTAGAGAAGGTGGCCGATGGTAGTTCCCTTCATTATCAGTATTATATTAACCACAGATTCTAATTCATGACTGTCTTAATATCAAAATGACTTGCAAATGAGTCAAAGGTCTCTGCATGAGTATACCCATTTCTTTCTCTTGATCAAGTTGTAACAACTGTCTGCTCATTAGAATAGCCCCACTGAACAAGGTACCAAAAAGAGGGGAAAGGAAACCTCTTTTACCATCTTCAGAATCACAAAGGAGGCTCAAGAATAAACTCCTTCCTGGATTCAATCAGACTTGAAATGAGTTTTCTCCACTTGAAGTATCATCCCACTTCATGGTTCTAGAGTATATCTAGAACCATGTGAGACAGCATATAAGCATGATATTGTATTCCAAGCAGTGGCCAAGACTTTGACAGTAGCAACAACCATACCAAACAAGAGAATTCTCCAGAACCCTCCTTTAGCATAAGTCCATTATGCTGTTTGGATCAATTTAATAAAGTCTCCTATCACTGCAGAATAAAGAAGGTGCCGATACACCAAGATTCAACAAAGAATTATATGAACGTGAAAAAAATAGCGAAATGATAAATCCCCTAATTCAATTCACCAGCATCCTGCAGTCAAAGAGTGTTTTGTTACATGTGTTGGAATAATTGGGTAAAATGCACAACATAATTCCCCTGCACATTTCCCTGGTCTTTATCATTGTAGCAAAGTAACATCTAACAAAGCCTTGCACTTTGGAAATATGGGTGTGTTTCATTTTGAGTTTCAGATTCTAACTGATGAACCTTCACAAAGTGTCATGCTTTGGTAATTAATTTCATATAAATGACTGTTTGTCCCTTGAAGATAATTCAGAAGCTGAAATTGGCTAGAGCAGATGTGAATTTTTAATTTTTTTTAAATTCTGTCTTGGAGATGTTGGGAGTTCTGGATTCTGTAGGTATCATCTGCATGCTTGACAGTTTTAATATTAAAATCTGTATGTGATTTAATCTGGTACCTAACCATATTTAATGTCAATGTTTGCTATTAAAAAGCTTCTATTTCATTTTATTTGATAGATGCTAACCAATGATATTCATTACTAGATGTACTGATGCCTGGTATTCTATGCAGTGTCAAAGTAAATTTTAAATGTTAATCTTCACTTGTTGGTCTTGATGTCTGCCAAGAATTTCTGTAAGTCTTCCAGAGAACCTTCTGAATTATGGAGTATCCCCACAAGGCAATGTTAGACTTCACTTTATATGGTTATGAATTATAAAGATATCCTTAAGTACAACGCATTCATCCTTCAGTCTATAATACTGGTCAGAAAATAGCTTGAAAAAATATGAGAAGCGATCAGTGCATCATATCTAATAATATCTACAATTGGCATGCAATACTATTTAACATGCAATAGTATTGAAAAAGACTGTGATGTTTTTTTATAGAATTGCATTTGAGAGACAGCAGAATTATTTGATAAATAACAACAGGTGGTTTCACAGCTGACAGCTTATTATATACCAGGATGAAAGTGTGCCAATACTCAAAATATACCACCATTCTAAAACATTTTTGTGTTGAATTACTTTTTGATACTGAAAGTGAATCAATTGCATTCTGAAAAGAATAATGATGGGAGGGATAGATATCTCAGCTTCAGTTCCTGACCGTGTCTGGTAAAGGAACTTGAAGAGAAGAATCAAGAAAGATTTGCCACTGATACTCTGCAGAATGGCTGATGTTCAGAACAGATTTACTGAATTGTGTGGATTAACTTTTGCAATAAAGTGAGGAAATAAAGTCATATCCACTGGGTCTATTCCTAGTATTTCATCATATCAGTCCTTCCTCTCCCCAACTTTCCAGATGAATTGGTTTGGGGAAAAATACTTGAAGCAATCCAGGTTGAGGAGGTAAACTTGCCGAGGAACCCCAGTTTTTTTCCTAGAGAAAGCTCTGTGGCACATTAATTCATTCAGTAACACTGTTCCTTTTATTTTTCTAGGCTGCCCTTATCCTTTTGGGATTTACTATGTAATAGTAATTATATAATGATAATTTGGAGACCTACTTAGGGAGTAAAAGTAAGCAGCTAGAAAACTCTGGGATTTTTTCTTTCTTTCAGAATTTGACCTGCATTATAAATAATTTAATGGAAACTTCTCTCAACAATCTTTTTTCATTACTTTTTACTGTTAGTTTTAAAAGTGTTTTCTGTGTCACTTGACTGCCTTTGATCATTCTTTCCAATTTAATATTATTATAAAATGTAAGGCTATGTTTAATGTCGTTGATATTGTGCTGTAGAAACAGGATAATGTGATGGGTCACTGTTATTTTGAGAGATCGTTGTGGAGAAAATCTATGGGGTTGCTTAGAGTCACATAATCAGTCAATCCATCCATCAATTATTGTAATATTACTATTGAAACTCTGTGGCAAAGGAATAAACATTTGCCACAAAAGGGCATTTATGACATGCTCTCAGATCTTCTATCACTTTTGAAACAAGGACTGTGTCTTTCAGGATCAGCACCTCTTTCTTTGTGGCCAAATTTTATTCTATTCTTGGAAAATTCCTTGGTTACTAAATCTCCTTGACATTCAGATGAACATCTCAGTTTTGGCACTTATCCCAGTTAAAGGATAATGGACTATACATTTCCGAGCAAGGCTATAAATGTAGGACTATCAATGGAGCACGGACAATATGATGTCTCTGATCTCCTGGCATTGCAGTTAGCAATCAATTGTTGTGTTTAAAGCTTCATTCTCATCTGCAATAAAGGTTCTTTTTCTGGGAACCTTTGAGAGATGACTTTAGGGTTAAGCTTCTGGCCATGATTTACTACAGAGCTTCACCCTGCAACTTGTAAACAGAAATGAGGCTGGACCAAGCAATGTTGTCAAAAACAGAATGAAAACAGATGAAAAGGAATTGCGTGGGCTTTTCCCATCTTTCTTTTCTGGGTCTTAGCAAACACTGAAGAATGATAGTACAGAAAGCAAGGCAGTGTGAGCATCTAAGACAGTGGTGTTGCAAGATGAAGAGATTCCTTACACCAGGGATGTCAAACTCGCCACGTCACATGACGTGTTGCGATGTATTGTGATTTTTTCCCCCCTTGCCGGAGCTGGGGTGGGCATGGCTTCTGTGTGACACATCCGGCCTGCAGGCCAGCAGTTTGACACCCCTGCCTTACACTATCAGGCAATTAGAACTAATTAATTCAGGCACTTAGTAGCGCCTGGGCTTCTGGGGACACCTACACACACCCACACACGCACAGCAGTATTTAAACCTGCATCTTATTATCAGTGCTGCCAGCAACTGTCTTCTCTATTCAATTGCCCCATAACTCTTATCTTCAAATATAACCTGACCGGTTTTTTCTGTGACCTTGGCTAGTTTCCACTTAGGTGCATTCTTTTAGCAAGACAGCAACCAATATTTGATTCCCCTTTAGACCATAAATGCTTTCTTGCTCATTCCAACTATGAGCAAGAAACTCGTGAGGCCACAACTTAATGGGGCAGCTCCTGTTGTGTATTCAGAGGTGCCAGATTCAATCCACAGCATCTCCAATTGAAAGGCTCAGCCCAGTCCTGAGACCCTAGAATCAGAGCTGAGAATATTGAGCTACATGAAAACTCTCTCGGATCTAGCAGGCTTATATCTCCTACATATGATACAAATTGGCTTCTCTTTATATTTATTCAGAAATAGTGCCTCCCCCTGTGTCAAAAGATTTTTTGGCTCAATTCAGAACAGAGTCAGAAAAGTGTATTCATTTCCCCCAAAGAATAAGAACAAAATAACACAAAACAAAACCACTGAACAAGCAAAACCTCTGAACTCTTTCTACAGATTGGAGTCTCAGTTTAGTATCACCAAAAGAATGACAAAGACTGGATGTCTAATTTCCATAATGCATTTTCCATGATGTTTTATGTCTCAGCCAAGAAGCTGGAGATCCTGCAAAACCACATTCCTTAGGGATCTTAAGGCCAGTGTTACATTCAAGATACTTGGGAGGAACTGGGACTTTTTACAAACATCCCCATGGTGCATCCTATGTCACTGCAAGAGACCTGTCCTCTTATGGTTCACTGCTATCATTAATCCTCTGTTTCTACCTTGTTTGCATACCTATATTTTCCAGAATCTGTTGACTGACCTACATGCTTAGTCCAGTAACAGAGTTGGATGGCTTTCAGTTTTTTTGCTACTCCTCTCAATCTTGACTTCTTATTGGACAGTATTACCTGTCAGAGAGCCTGTATCTTCTGCCAGGAGGCAAACCATCTCTCTCCTACTAGGAACTGGCCTTGTGGTCATTCTGCCTCTTCTTATATAGAATGTTGCATTTCTTCCCAGTTCCATCCTGACTATGACTTGGCCCAACTTTCATATCAGCTTACATCTCTGAAATCCCCCCCCCCCAGAAGTGGGTTATTGGATGACTGCTGAGCAATTGCTTCAGCACTTTTAACTTCTTTGTCTGACAGCACATAGCTATTGACCTGACACTGGATTGTTCTCAAGTGTATTAAATCAGCTTCCTCTTGATCTAACCACTAGAGTGTAAGTAGCAGAAGCTAGAATGCCGCAGTCCATTTCCTAGCAGAGATTAAAAATAACTGCAACAGTTCTTCAGGGTAGCCTATCCTATCCTATCCTAACAGGCTTCCCATTAAATTCTGGGATTTACATCTTAGTAGGTACAAGTATAATATAGGATTGCAATCTTAAATATCACCCTTAAGAGAGTCTTACAATACTCTTAAAGGGCTGGTTTCAGTATCTCCTTTCAGTGGAACAGAGTGCTCTTATCAGTGCTAACTCATTCTACGCAGTGCTGTAGTCCATCGAAAATTGCTTTCTCTGTTAGGCTTATTATTATCCTGTCCCCAACAGTGGCTAGAAGCAGATGCTTGGGAGGAAGTGTGTTTATTGCCAAGTGTACTCAGCACAGAGCAATAATGAAGTACTGAATTCTTTTCAATAGCCCCAGTTTCAGGCAGTCTAATGTTGGGAGACAGTCCAAATTGACATTTTGGTTTAAAACATGAATAGTTCACCGCATTAATATGGA
Organism: Protobothrops mucrosquamatus; assembly: GCF_001527695.2. Classification (NCBI taxonomy): domain Eukaryota; kingdom Metazoa; phylum Chordata; class Lepidosauria; order Squamata; family Viperidae; genus Protobothrops; species Protobothrops mucrosquamatus. Next base: position 719,901 of record NW_015386250.1, on the reverse strand, counting down.
AAGCTTGTAAGAGCACCAGGATTGCCTTTGCTTATGTAAGAGGCATTGGATAGATGGAGAGTTCAAGCAGAGGAGAGCCAGGCTCAAATCCTCTCATGGACAATGAGATCCACATACTGAACACAAAATTAAATACAGGTAGTCCTCAACTTACGACCACAACTGAGCCCAACATTTCTGTTGCTAAGTGAAACATTTATTAAGCGAGTTTTGCCCCATTTTACAACCTTTCTTGCCTCAGTTGTTAAGTGAATCACTGCAATTGATAAGTGAGTAACCCGGTTGTTAAGTGAATCTGGCTTCCCCATGGACCTTGCTTATCAGAAGGTCACAAAAAGTGATCACATGACCCCTTGTGACACAGCAATGGTCATAAATATGAACTAGTTGCCAAGCATCTGAATGTTGATCACATGATCATGGGGATGCTACGAAAGTTGTAACTGTGAAGAATGGTGATAAGTCAAATTTTTCAGTGCCGTTGTAACTTTGAACGGTCACTAAATGAACTGTTGTAAGTCAAGGACTACCTGTACTACCTTTAATACACAATCATAGAGACACTTCAGTGTGCTGGCTAAGGCACTAGCTTAGAAACCAGGAGGCTGTAGTTCATGTCCTGTTTTAGGCAGAAAGCCAGTTGGGTGACCTTGAGCCAGTTGTTCTCTCTCAGCCCTAGGAAGCAGGCAATAACAAAGCCCTTCCAAAATTTTGCCAAGAAAACTTCAGGGACTAGTCCAGGTAGTTACCAGGAGTCACAAAATAGACTAATATACAGCAAACAGCAATGTTTGTTCTTTTCTCTTACTTCAGAGACAATACAGAGGACATACTCTACTACAGGAGCTTAGTGCCAAAGGTCTGGGAAAGCAGTGATATTTAAATATTTCTTGCAATTCTGTCAAGCTACTTAGAACAATTAGGTAAACATGCCAACAAAACCCTACTGAGCCTTCTGATGGACTTACTGTTCTCTGGCATTTCATGATAATTCAAATATTTGAAGAAGCCTGGCGTGTTCAGAATATATAACATAAACAAGGTTACTAAAATAGGAATTACTAATAATGCACATTACCAAGTCTCCGTGATACAGCTGGCACTTTTCAACTGTCTGTTAAATCAGGCCTAAAAGATAACATCAGAGAGATAAGAGGAAGGGTAAAATAACACGGCATTTGTTTTGCAATCTGAAAGTACATTCAGGAGAGTGCCCTTCAAAAGTCACATATTCTTAATCCGGAGAGGGATTAATGAAACACGCTAACTTCACCCTGTTTTATAATCACAATATGTTTAAGAGACAGGCTGAATCTTCTTATTTAAATATTAAGTACAAACTCCATGAAATCCCACTGCAGATTATTTATGGGGAAAGATAGGAATTAGCCAGAAATTAGTCTTTGCTAGAATTTGATCTGGTTCACTGTATATCCAATGCAAAAGGAAATATTAAGATTTGCCCTAGATTCTAGATGGAATATCTTTTAAAATATAGCTCAGGTAGAAGCACCCTTTTTAGTCCAGTGGGCACACCTGGAATTTTGAAATCATGTTGAGGAAAGCTTAATAGATGCCATAGGGTTGTTTGTTTAGAAAGTAACCCTCCTGCTTAGAAAGATTAGTCATGAAACACCCCTTTATTAGAAGAAAAATGAAAGAAATTATTCTAACTTTCCAGAATGCTTTTGACCATGCCAACTTAATTGGACAAGATAGGTCCAACCATTAGCCTCAAACACCCACCATTTCACTTTCTGAACCCTATGTGGGGTCTAAATACATTCTTATCAATAAAGAGAACGAAAGATGTGATTTCTCATTTTTTAAAATTTATCTTGCAATTAAAATTTGATGCTTAAATTGAAATGGGGAGGGCACTGCTCACGAAAGGAGTTGCTAGGAGGTGCCGATGACTATCAGATTGGCAAATATTGTTCTTGATTGAATGAATGTTCATCCTTAAAATGTATTTTTTTCAGGAGAGGAGAATTGTAAATTCCATCAGACCCTTTTTTGTGCCATAGAAATTACCATATGAAACAAAAGCAGCATTTCCAGGCCCTACAGTGAAATTAGTATAAACATAAATGTCCGTGGCATCATATTAAGCCGAACAACATTTAAATATATGAACAAGTTTTAGTAGCCAGAAATCTGTTAGGAATCATAAACTCTCCTATTTTGACTTGCTGCCCTCAAATTAGAACAACCAACTGCAAGACACTTTGGATAATCACAGCCTATTTCAGTGATGGTGAACCTTTTAGAGACTGAGTGCCCAAACTGCAACCCAAAACCCACTTATGCATCGTCGAGTGCCGGGTGGGTGTGGCCCATTGGCTGGGTGTGGCCAATTGGTTGGGCGTGGCCCATTGGGTGGGCATGGCTGCGGTGGTAATGGCAGACTGCGTGGGACCAAAAAGTTCAATCAATTCCAACTTTGCAATATCTTTTTTTTTTTCCCCAGGAGAAGTTGAAATTGACTGATTGAACCTTTTTTTTTTTTTTTTGCACACGGCGGCAAAGGCCTAAAGCGAAAAGGTTTTATAAAACCCAGCTGAAGGTCTAGGACTGGGGCGACAGCGCGCGTGCCCACAGAGAGGGCTCTGAGTGCCGCCTCTGGCACCTGTGCCATAGGTTCGTTACCACTGGCCTATTTCATTTGCCATCTATTGCAACAGATGACATCTGATACAATAACCTCACAAGCAAAACAAAACTTGTGGATATGATACCTTAATATAAGACAGCCAGAGGGTGGGTGATTACATCTGAGACCCCTCCTCTATAACATAGGCTACTGTTTAGGGACATTTCATTCTGAAACGTTCAAGAATGTCCTGATGCTTTTGCCCTTTCTTATTTGTATCAGAGCATCTAAAGAAGGGGGAAAAAAACTTGGGAGGGGAAAGTTTTGCTTCAGAATTGCAGCCTTTTTTCTCATTGTCACACTTAATTCATTTAAAGCATTTAGATAACCATTCCTGCTAAAAAAAAAAAAAAACATCTCCAGGTGTTTTCTAGTGGGGTGTTACATTACTGTATACAGTACAATATATAATTTATTGTAGTAAAGTACCATAAGTACATAGTACATGTGAGGCATAAGTTTAAATAAAGCTTTGGAAAAAATATTGATCGATCTAGAGCCATCAGATAACTGAAGCAGGAGCGGGGAATATTTTCAGCCCAGAGGCTACTGTTCCTTTGACTGTGTCAAGTGCCTGGCTAGGGATGTTATAAATAGAAGAAGAGATTTTGTTGGTATAGGAAAGGGTTGCAAATATTATGTTTTAAGATCTTTATAGGTTTAAGGCATCCATATTGTGAAGTTGCCTATTCCTGATATATAAAAAGAAAGCAACCAATTAGGTTTATATTCACTGAAACTCTAAGGTAAGCAGAACGTCTTTTACTTTACTTTTACTTTATTTTTGATTTATATCCCGCCCTTCTCCCAATGGGACTCAGGGCGGCTCACAACATATTTAAAAACAGAAACATATTTACAATCCCCACCGAATAAAACCAATTAAAACCAAATATTTTAGAGTTGTGCTGTTTAAAATTTTCTAAAAAAGTGAACCCAATTTAAAATCCTCCCTAGGCCAGGCCTGCTTGCTGGAAAAGCCATGTCTTGAGGGCGCGGCGGAAAGCAAGGAGATCCGGAATCATCCGGATCTCAGGGGGTAGTTCATTCCAGAGGGCGGGGGCACCCACAGAGAAGGCCCTCCCCCTGGGGGTCGCCAGCCGACACTGCTTGGCCGACGGCACCCTGAGGAGACCCACTCTGTGGGAGCGTACCGGTCTATGGGAGGGAATCTGTGGCAGAAGGCGGTCTCGGAGATAACCAGGTCCTGTGCCATGGAGCGCTTTAAAGGTGGTAACTAACACCT
>NW_015386250.1:694943-715067 GCF_001527695.2 Protobothrops mucrosquamatus | reverse complement strand
TACCCTCCCGAGCTGCCAGTACCAGCCAGGAGGGACACGGATCTAACAAACATGTGGTTGCATTCAGCCTCCCCAAGACCCTGTCCACGTCCTCGGGAGCAACAGAGTCAAACTCCTCCCATACAACCATCTCAAGACCTGCTTCCGTCTCCTCCCCCTGGGCCAACCAGTCGGAGTCCAAACCTTCTCGGATCCGAGCAACTTTGTCATGCAGATATTGAGCAAAATCCTCGGCCCTCCCCTCCAGGGTTGTCCCAAAGGCGCTTTTTCAGGACAACTGTGGGACAACCATGACCTGGATGACTGAGAATCTCCATAGACATTTACCTATGCACTTTGGGATGAGCACCCTTTGAATGGTGTGGGAGTATGAACGGATTTCCAGAAAACATTGCAAACTACAGGAACCATTTGTGCTTCAGTTTGAGATGCAGACAACACAGATTCATCCCCAACAACCTGAACCTCTTTTCAACAGAGAAGGGACGCAGGGCAGAAAACATCCTGCAGCCAAGAAGGCTCCACACACATTTGCACTACTCCAGTGACCCTGTGGACACAGATAAAACTTCACGTGGCCTCAACAACTCTCTAAAACAGGCATGTCAAACTCCCGGCCCACAGGCCAGATGCGTCACACCGAAACCGTGCCCACCCGAATGCCGGCAATGGGGAAAAAGTCACAATATGTCACGCATCGTCATGTGACATTGTGAGTTTGACATGTCTGCTCTAAAAGAATGCAAATGGCCAGCTGTCTGCAAGGAATATAAATGCTTCCATTCCCGACCATCCAGTCAGAGCTGAAGAAGCTTCTTGGATGAGAAGTGAAATGTTGTCAAAGAAAAACAAGAAAGTCCAGTTGCCTCTTGAAAAAGCACCTTTGGGACTTCTAAGATAAGCACAACACATGTTCTGCCATTTTTCAGCAAGAATGTTTCCCTCTTCTTTTGCAGGAGTACTTAGCTTGCAGTGATGTGTATATGCCTGGGTTTGTGTGTCCTGTTACAATTTTAATCATGCTTAAGCTACATCCAACATCATATATGTCATTAAACCTCCACAGTATGTATATGTGTATTGTACGTACAGTATATATAGGATGGAGACTTCTTCGTTAAAGTTATGGACCATAATCTACCAAGTTTGTCCCATGTGAGTTGCTGGGTTCAGGACTGAGAGAGAATGATTGGTCCAAAGGCACCAGCTGGCTTCTATGCCTAAGAGAGAACTACACATACACACACACANAGAGAGAGAGAGAGAGAGAGAGAGAGAGAGAGAGAGAGAGAGAGAGAGAGAGAGAGAATCTGATAATCTAAAACAAATAAAATTGTCCTCCGAATAGGTAGAACTTCTGATGATAAGTGGAGTTATGAATGTAGGAAACAAGCTACACAAAGAATATCAAAGGAGCACATGAGTTAGAGTCAGATTCCTCTAAGTCAGGGGTTGCCAACCAGGGGTGCTTGCACCCCTTGGGGGTGCGAGACAATATTCCAGGAGGTGCGAAAACTTGGGTTTTCAAAATTATAGTGTATATGCATAATTCATTGTCATTATTTCGAACTTTTGTAAGGGGTGCGAGAATATATCAGAAGCGTTCTAGGGGTGCGGGGTATAGAAAAGGTTGGGAACCACTGCTCTAAGTCATAAGGGTAGGTTTACTCTGCAGACAGGCTATTGTTATATCTTTCTTCCAATATCATGGAGGACAAGGTATCAAAACAGGCCAAAGAGAGAACTTTACAGAGCTGCATAGGACTACTTATCCATAGCTTGCTGACAGGTGAAGGATTTCTTGTTTAGATCCTACTATTTTAGGTTACCTTGATCATCCTGAGTAATTATATTGGACTTCTGTTATCATATTAAAGCTCTACCTCTTAAAAGACCAACAGATCTTGACAGGAGTAATTATTAGAGGAATAGTAGTAGCTTGTAGCCAATGCCTGGTATTGCAGTTCTTAAATGTCCAGTCTCCCAATCCTTCCTGCTTCCCATGTCTCTTCAGTCCTACAAATGCTTGAGTCTTTTTGAATGAATTCTCACCTCCTATTCTAGAAAGGCCACCTGCTATCCTTTCCAAACTGTTTTCTCTTCCTCCTCTTCCCTCCCTTCCTCTTCCTTCCCCAACTTGCCTTCTCTAAATACATGGTTTCCCTAGCAACTGTCTCCTAGCACCAGTCGCCGAGTCTTCCCTCTACCCAACATTTCAAATTCTTGGACCAATATTAAAGAGCAACTACAAGTCCATTCTCCTGTGATCCAAACTTGCATATAATGTTTCAAAAATCTTATCTCTTCCACACACACACCCACAAACCCCAAATAACAGACTGTGTGTCAGAATGTGTTGTGAATGCAGAAAACAATTTAATAGGTAGCAAAGTCTCATCCAGTACTACATTCGTTTCTAGGTAATGTACTACTTTAATTTAAATTCACTTTATAGTCCTTGCACATGAGAGTAATGCTTAAAGTTTAATTTTGCTTGCTGCTGAAAGCAATATGGTGGCTATCAACACAGGATGAATAGTGCCACTGTTTATTAATGCTCTTAGGCTGCATGGAAATACCCTGGAAAGCTCTAACTGTGGATCAAATAAATCCTATGACACTGATTCTTTTTGGTTATTTCATAGCTGTGTGTTACATTTCTGTCTCTTTAAAATGATCCTGTAGATATTTGGGCAGATTTTCAGGCTAAAAAAAGCAAACTATAGATGACCAGCAAAACTATTGTTGGAGGTGATATTATGAACTCTATTTATGGCTACTTTTATTTTGTTTATCATTACGCTAGGACCTAGTTATTTTAACAAGCAGCTCCTCCATTCAGTTTAGTTTGGGAATGTTACAGTAGTACTAAAGATTAGATTTCCATTCCCTACTTCCAAACTATGAAGTTGTCTGATATAACTTTTTGAATAATTTGCAGTCTGAGGTATATACATTTATTTCTATTTCAGATTTCCACCCATGTTCCATCAATATCTCTTGCCTGAAACATACAGGCAATTACAGTGAGTTAAAAACAATTAGATGCATATAGTAGAATAATTTGTGCACATTTTTATACATGCATTCAACTTTTGAGTGTAAATATATAATCCATGACATAATGACTTGTAGCCTTTCGGACACAAAAAACCTATTCAGATTAAATAGGAAAATTATTGAGCTATTTGTTTATCTTATAGCTGTGCCACAATAACAGTAACATATCCAAAATTATCTTTGGATGCAAATCTAATCTAGTCAAGATTTAGTCAAAGCGTTTATTCCCAATAGCAAAAAAAAAAAAAAAAAGTGTTTCTCCACCCACCTAAATATCTAAAAGAAAAAAAGAGTACATTTCTATTCATCCTGTGCTTGGGATGGGGAAAAGCATGCTGGTCAAAGAAACCCTGCCCCAACCATCTATCATCACTATAACATAGCAACAACTTTGGTAGCGATGCTGCCCTTGCAAGGAAGCCTCATGGGTTTCTTTCAGGCTAGCAAGTAGTTATTCCTTTTAAATCTCAGGTTGGAAGAAGACAGCCCCATTATTCAGAGTTCTCCTGCTGACCATTTCCAAACCTCAAATCCAAATTGGGAGGTTCTGCTGCTGGAATCATTCCATTTTCTCGTGAAACATTGAGAAGTCTAAAATAAAAGCCCGTTGATAAAATGATTTTGGTCTCCAAAAGAAGAGAATTCTTGGGATGAAAGCAAACACCTGTGCATGACGGGGAAGGGGTGTCCCACCAGAATCTTTCTCTAAAGTCTTTTTCCTCCTGTCAGTGATACAACACTTTTTCTCATTCCATGAAGTTGCCATTATAGGAAGCTGAACAACAAAATGATAGAAGAAACAGAACGGGCAAGTGAGACGTCTGGTTCCTCTGGCACCCGTAGCAGCAATGGAGCTGCAAAGCACATCAGCCAGATGGGCAGAGCTGCAGCAGGCTAGTTGGAGCCCACCAGATTGCCAACCTGTAAAGGCTCCTCCTGCATTGACCTAGAATGCACCCATGGGGAGACCTTGTGCCAACAGTAGATGGACAAACACTAGTTTAAAGCCACAGTAACACAGTGGCCACAGTAGGAGGCCGGCGATCTTATAGAGGCTTCATTGTGAGGACACGTCTTGGGGAAACAGTTAGAGAGGCATATTTGCATTACAGCAACTAGGATATGCAGATGAACTCATTGTCTATCCAAATTGGCAGCAGTTAATTATTTCCCAATCACTTGAAACAAAATGACGGAGCTTGAATTTGGGATTTTCTGAAAGATTCTAATAGTATTTCATGGGAAATTAAGATGTCCTTCTCTGAACACTACTCAAGTCAGGAGTCAAGTATGTTGTGTCTATCACAGATAATAAGTGTTCTGGAATCTGAAAAGATGTTGAGACCTAAATTTGTTTTCTGTGGAAGATTTTGTAGTTCTGTGTTCATTTAGAACAGGGGTCCCCAATCCCCGGGCCATGGCCCTTTACCTGGCTGTGGCCCATTCAGAGCTGGGCCTCGGAACCAGCGGGCCTCGGAACCAGCACGTTCGTGCCTGCAGCTCCACTTACAGACACAGCGGGCAAATGGGCAAGCGCGCACAAGCTGTTCCATTTGTGTGAGAGGTGGGCATGTGTGCCCACCACTCGTGCAAATGGAGCTGTGTGCACACACACACACTTGCTGCTCATGGAACCCCCCTCCTCCCCTCTGGTCCACAAAGCCGAAATGGTTGGTGACCACTGACTTAGAAGATCAAAATGAAAACAGAAGACTGTTGGATAGTCTCTCTCTCTCTCTCTCTCTCTCTCTCTCTCTCTCTCTCTCTCTCTCTCTCTCTCTCTCTCTCTCTCTCTCTCTCTCTCTCTCTCTCTGTGTGTGTGTGTGTGTGTTTGTGAGTATATATCTTGTGTTATAGGAGAACTGTAAGTCATCAAGTTCCCTAGGAAAGCACTGCGACTTCTGAAATGTTTCATTAGTTGGAAACATTATGAAGACAGAGAGACATAGTCATCTTAAAGAAGAGAGTGAATTAGAAAATTAACATATTATATATTAATGATGGAAGGAAGGAAGGAAGGAAGGAAGGGAGGGAGGGGGGGAGGGAGGAAGGAAGGAAGGAAGGAAGGAAGGAAGGAAGGAAGGAAGGAAGGAGGGACAATAGGACTATCAGCTATATTGAAAGAAAATCCCCAGATCCACCAGGAATTTATATTATTTGGAAACAAAGGTGGTATGTAAAATATGAGGAAAATATTGGTACAATTTACAAAAAGCTGCTGGGGAAAAAAACATTATATTTTACAATGGCCTCTTCATTATTATTTGAATACACTGAATAGAACAGTTTTGTCTATTGAGAGTTTGCTTCCATTCTAGTGGAGAAAGTCATTACGTAAGAATATAAGCATTCTTCTGCTAAAAATCCACATTTCTCTTGACAATTAGGACATAAGCTATTTCAGAGCATCGGTTATTTGTATACAAAAGCACAGGAGCATGAAATGACAACTGTGCAATCCTCCTCTGAACATCCATTTAACCCTCTGAATGTTCTGTGTGGTTGGGAAGAATTTTAGTTGCAAATCAGTTAGGCTTCCACCCAACACTTTTGCCTTGGGGATTCCAGTATGTCTGAAAAGCATTTCCACCAGTACCATGTAGTTATAGTTACACAGTGTACTGCTGTTTTACAAGGCAGGTGGGAATTGGTGATATTCCAAAAAGTGCCTAAGAGCAATTTTGCCAAACTGTGTAATTTCATAACATAATCACTTTCTTACAAAAGGCAGCATCACCAACTTGCCAACTTATTTGTTATGTATTCCAGAGACTGAGCTGTCATAATCTGCAGGACTTATAACAACTCTTGACCTCAATATACTAACTTGTAAGATTATTATATACTTAATAGCCCGTCATTCCTTAAACCTGGTGTGACAGTAGCCTGAGAAACAAGTAAGACTTCCTCTGAATTCTCAAAACTAAATTAATGTTAGAAAACTTGTTGTCCACTGGATACTTTAGATCAACGGTTTTCAACCTGTGTTACATGGACCCCTGGAGCCCACAATGTCATCACAGGGGGTCCTTGTGGGTTTGAAGAAATATTATGATTTAAATCTTGGGGGTCCGTGGCCATAAAAGGTATTTAAAGGAGGTCCATGGTGAAGAAAAGGTTGAGAACCACTGTTTTAGATCACAGCCTCCTATCATTGGCCACTTTGAAGTCCAAAACAATTGGTGGCTACTAGATTGCCTAGCCTTGGACTCAATCAGGTCCAGTTTTAGAAATTCAGAAACAATTATTTATTTTAAGTAAAATGCAGCACAGACTTGCCAGTTATTAGTTATCAGGAAATTGAAAAACACACACATGTCACTGCTTACAAAGGAGTCCTGTTTGAGTGGACTAATTTAGAGCTTTATACCATAGAGGAAGGCTTCTCCATGAGACAGAAAGGCTCTGACTTCATTTGCCACCTTATCAAGGCAGAAATATTTTAGTTGCTTTAGATGAGATACAGAACTCTCCATCTTCCTAGAACTAACATCTGGGGTTCCCACTAAGTAGGGGGATCATAGATTTATGAAATTATAGAATATAAGGCTGAAAAGAAATCTTGACAATCATCTAGTCCAGGGGTAGGCAATCTTGGCTCTTTTATGACTCGTGGACTTCAACTCCCAGAATTTCTGAGCCAGCCATGCTGAGGGGAAAGGGAGAGTTTCCAAGCTGAGCCATGTTGGCTCAGGAATTCTGGGAGTTGAAGTCCACAAGTCATAAAAGAGCCAAGGTTGCCTACCCCTGATCTAGTCCAACCACCTGCCCAGGGGAAGGAATGCACTATTACAGCCTCTCCGAAAGATGACTAAGAAGCTTCAAAACATTGTCAGCAAAAGAGAGTGCACTTCTTTCTGAAGCAGTTTGCCTCATTGTTGAACAGTTGTTAACTCCAGCATTTTTTTTCCTGATGTCCAACCATGTAATTTAAGCCCACTGTTTCTTGTTCAGTTTTTGGAACAACTCCGAACATTTCTGTTCCATCTCCCATACGGCAGTCCTTTAGATACTTTGACAGCTATTATGTCTCCCTGCAGGCTTTTCTTCTCCAGGCAAAACATACTAACCATCTCTAACCATTTTTGTGACATTCCCCCCACCCCACTCCTTGGCTCTTTTGATGCTGCAATATTAATTTCTTCCTACGCAACGTGTCCACAACTCAGTGAAGTATTCGTAGTAGAATACAACCAATCTATCATGATTTTTCTTGAACCTGACACTATTCCTTTGTTGATGCAGTTGAATTTCATTTGCACGATTGTATTTCAAATTCTGACTTGCTTTGCTCCATACTGTAACTTTGTATTCATGTTAAATCTTTCAGTTAGCTGTAAATGGGAGAGCCATTAACAACTATATCATTCTACTTTAATTATTCCCTTAACTTGATTTTAAAGTCTCCTTGATAATTTTCCAGTAGGTCCCAACACATCAACCATTTATCTGTATCTGTCATTTTTCTTCAGTTACATGTTTTTTAAGCTGAGATCTATAAAGGTGTTTTTGGACACATTCCGGGTTTATATCTATTCCCAGTGGTTTTTTTGTAAAAAAAAAAAAAAAAAAAAAAAAGGTGCTGGAGCTCACACATGTCATACAATCTGCCTTGCCTACCCTACAAGGTTCCATCCAAAAAAGGTGCCGGAACTCCTTTCTGGACGTTCTATGAGAAAAAAAACCCCTGTCTATTCCATATTCTCAATATGGCATATCTAATTAGGTAATTTTTGAATACCACATTAAGTTTAACTTTATCATACTATAAATACCTATGTTATCCAAACATGAACGTCTAACTATAAAATTCTCTTGTTTCTCAGCAACATCCATTCTTTTCAGCCAGACCAAACAACAAGTTTCTTGGAGGTTCATCACAGAGGAATGCCCCCCACCCAAAAAATCAATATGGCAATAACATCTGTATGATCAAAGCCCATTCTCATTTGTGTGGGCACACATAAATGAGGCGGGGCTTTGAACATATACAGTCAGGACTGTCATCTTGACTTTTTTTTTTCCTCCTTCCTTGCAGACACCCCTGTGCTGAAAGCAAGCAGTGACGTCATGAGGTGAGCTTTGACGGACACAGCTTCTGTGGCTGAAAAACAAGGAGAGAGGAGTCACTGGTCCGAACCCAGGAGTTTTAGAGAAACAAAATTCAAGAATGGGATATTGTCTGCTTATGCCATATAAGCAGTGGTGGGAATCAAAGATGTGAACAACCGGTTCTCTGTGTGAATGCCAATTCCGGAAGTCTATTCTGGGCCTGGGCAACAAAAAATTAGCTACCGGTTCTGCCAAAGTGGTGCGAACCGGCTGAATCCCACCACTGCATTTAAGCAAATCAAATCAAGCCAGGCCATTTTTACAGGGGCTACTATCTTGATCAGAAAGCGACTAGAAGAATTAAGATGCAGTTCACTGATCATCATTGACTTGAGAAATCAGAACTGGGAAGGGTGAAGGTAAATGTTCCTGCAAATACAAAAATAGACAAAGATCTGATACTGCATCGTCAGGAATCCCAGCCTTATAACTCTGCCACTTCTGCTGAACTGCAGCGGAGCCATTAGCTCAGTGTTCTGTTTCAATTAACCAGCCATTAGAAGAAATTATGAGTTATTTCAAAACACTGCAGAATTCATTATGAGGTGTGGAGGCTTGTGTGTGTGTGTGTGTGTGTGTGTGTGACCAAATAAATAACAATAGCCATCTGTTGCATGAGTTTTGATTTTTACCATGGCATTTGGCTGAACATTTCTTTGAATATTTAATGGTAATTTGAATAGCTCAAAGGCGGTTTCTTGAGTAGCTCAGATTTCAAGGAGGATTCCTGATTTCTGGGTCCCAGAATATATTTAAACTCACCATATTCAGGCTAAATTTCATCTAGTCTTTTCCACACTTACTAAGCTTCTAGAAATGACCCAAGGCTTCATTCTAAATTTCATATCCCTAAAATGCCTTCTATTTTATGTTATGAGCAATACGGTTTTCAGGGAGAAAAAAAAGAAATGAATGACACAATTTATGATTAAAGAAAGAAGGCATTTTGGTGCCCTAATAAGAGGCAACAATATTTACAAATGCAAAGAGAAGACAATGCAAACATTAAGCAAGACCTATTAGATAATGTAAGCATGCTAATCCAGGGAATAAACCCACATGCAGAAATATGTAGAAATATTCTCTGCTCCCCCTTCTTTCCTCCCAAATGTGTCTTGCAGTACTGAGGTCTCTATGCTTGACTGCTGTTTTCTGGTCTGCAAAACAGCTTATGCTCAGTATTTTCGTTCAGAAATTTTGTGGCTTTCAAGTGTATCTTCAATCTGCTTATTTTGGAGAGGGGGGAGTTTTGCCTCCAAACAAGTCCACTAAATATCATCCGGCCCTTACTGAACAGTTGAAGAGCTCATGTGGCTGAGAGACAGACCATATTATTGTACCATGGTTGTACAAACAACAGATTCAAAAAATATAACTCTTTCCACTTCCTGGAGCAAATAACTTGATTCCTAGGTTGTAGGAAACAATCAGAGAAGTTGAACAAAGAAGCAGTGATTTATATTTTTGACAGAATGATAGGAAGGAGGAGGAGACACTGTAACTTCAAGTTGTAGATAGAAAACTGAACCACAACATTCTCCATGGTATTACAATAGGCTACGCTAATTATTTGCAAAAATAGCAACTTTTATTGTGGAATTTCCCCCCCCTTAACATGGTTGGGCATTCAAAGGGATAGTAATTTTTAGCCCTTTAGTATTATACTTCAATAATCTGTTGTTTGTATAATAAGGACTTGGGAAAATTGTAGTGTTCAGCTATTCCTGAATTATAGTTCCCCAGTTTTGAAGCTTTAATAAGAAAAATGGGATTAATTATAACTTCCACTATTATGAAACATTTCAGTTCAGGATTTTATTTGGTGATCAGTAGAATTTTATATTTTACAGTTCACATTCTTCTCCTCACTAAGACAGACTTTGAGTTTGAATGTTTGATGATTATGTCGTTTGATACCATTTTCTTGTATAAAGCTTCAAGACTTGTGATAAACAGCACCTCTTAAATACACAATATAAAGTAATCCGGTGTTCATGCATTTACAGTTTCCCTTCAGATTATAAGATTGCCTCCCCCTATTAGTTTGCTGAAGTACAATATCCAATAATTACTTTCATTGACACGGCATTGTTTTTGTTGAAAGTTATTGATAAAATAAGATAACCTTTATTGTCATTTTTATACTGTGGGCACAATGGCACACATCAAAAATGAAATTTAGTTGCCTGCTCTCAAAGTGAAACACATACATGACACAGTCATGGGTCAACAGGAGATACCTGTGTGCTCCCCAATTAATAGAAAAATTATCTTCAGACATTGTGGCCATATTAAAATAGCATTTGTTATTATTGTAGCTAACAGATTAATACTTATGTTCTCCCACATTTATTTTTTTTCTGTAAGTCAATCTAGTTTTATATGAGACATTACTTCTTGGTAAATATAATTAGGTAGGGGATGTTTGCTGCTTTCACAAAGGTTACCAAACTATAAGCTACATAATTTGGTTCAGACAACATACTAAATGAAAATACCAATGAGCAGCTTGTTGTTCAATGTGTTGTACCTAATCTCTAAACAATTTGTTCTTTTCTAACCTTCCTTTTCCTATTCTTGATTGCAGATTGTGTAGAGTATAAATTCTGGGGGGGGGGGGGNGGGAGGGAGGGAAGGAGGGAGGGAGGGAGAGAGAAAGAGAGAACTTTGTCTTTAAAAGTCTTCAAGGGGACTTTGTATAATGAGATGTATCTCTATCACTTCTTTTTTCTCTCAAATCATTCCTTTCGCTCTGAGAAATGACATAATTCAACATAACTTCAAAGATTGGATTTACACAATACCTATGCAATGGAAATGAGAATCTAGTATAGAAAACCTGATGTCTGTGTTGAGTAGTTTCTGTAAATGGCATGCAAGTTACTTATAGTCTAACAAATGTCCAAGAGTGGAATTAAGTTAACATAGTCTGACAATTATGCCAGCATGCTGAGATTCATTTATTCTCATCTGAAGCCTAATACTTTGAGAGATGTGTTTTTCTCTTTGCCCTACCCCCGTTTTATAAGCTAATATTTCATTTCATTGTATGTCCTTCTCCTGCAAAAGGATACTGGTTAATGAGGCTTTAGAGTTTTATCTTCAGCATCTTCCGAAATCCTCTTAATAAGCTCCAACTTTCCATTGATTATGCATCTTTATTGTTTTTGCTAAACGCATATAGTCAATTAAATCCTGTTACCTCTTCAAGGACAAGCCGACTCATCATAGCCATACAGCAGTAACCCGGCTGTGTGCTCTTTTTGTGACTGAGGCAGCAATTAACCAATGGAATGAAAATCCCTAGTGATAAGCATGGGATGATGATAGAATGGTTTTGCTCCTGAATGGGGTGTACAGCTGAAAAAAAATATGACTACAGACTTTTATGTCTCCTCTACTTGATGCACACTCTCATCTGAATGGAAATAATGGTGTTGATGGGTGTCTGGTTATTGCATGGTTCTTTAATGAAAAAAACCTTTTACACTGCTACATGTAAAAATGAGAACATCCTAACAGAAAGGCATTACCAGATGTGTTGTCCAAATGCCGCTCGGATATTCCCTTGACCTTTAAATGAGAAGTGTAGACTTCAGAATGGTGTCTTTCCTCAACTGTCTTGGCCAACAGCATGGAGCTATAATATCTTGCAAGATACAAGTTCTCCATTTCTCCTTGGGATGCACCAATATCCCTCCCAGTTTATTCCCTTACTGTTTTTCTCCACAGCCTATGCTTACCTTCTGTGAGCTAAACCACCTACAGAAAGAGGGAGGAGGATGAGCAATTAACACAGGCATGGAAAAGTGGTCGTTATTGTATGGTATTTAAGAGGATTATCTCTGAACTTTCACCACATTTTACTTTCATTAATTTTCTGTCCTGTTTCTTACTTATTATGCCCTCTATAATTCTCCTTGGGAAAATTTTGGATGCATTATTTATTTTAATTAGTGAACTCTTTTTCAGCAAATGCAAATCTTGGATGTACCCGCTTTAACAAAGTTTACATAGAAGCCAGTTCATTAGCTTCAGTAGCCTTCTAGCTAGGTAAGTATAGGCAACAATCTGTACTTACAAAGCTTAAACTCTATGGGGCTTAGATACTGGACATATTCAATTATTGGACTTGGCTTCAAAGACCACATACGTTTAGCTTTGCTAATATACTGCCCAGCCGAAATACTTTTTCTGTTGAAAGCGTCTTTAGGAGGGAGTCACATAAGTCCATGAATATGGCGGCGTTCCTGTTGTCAGCTTTGCAGATTGAGCAAGCCTTCCAACACAAGTTCTACTAAACTACACTCCATTATCTCTTATTAATGGGAAATTGTCCATAAATTGCTGAGGCATGACTCACTTTCTCCAACACAGCTGCAGTCTTTTTATCCTGCTATAGTCTAGCCCCATGGGGATTTGAAAAGTGGAGAGGGTGGAGGAGTGAGTGATCCTGAAACAGTAGAGTTGAGCATAATGTTCTTCTACAAAACACTGCCTTGAATCAGCATAAGAGCCAGAAAGTAGATCTTTCACAACTAAAGCAGTTTCAGTCCAAAGATCAAATAAAAAAAGGAGGGGGAAATCATTATAGATGGGAGAACTAGCAGAGAATGGGAAAGGAAAGTGTATCTTAATATATTATTTCTTCTGAACTTTCCTTTAAATTAATGCACTGCAGAGAAAATGCAGCATAATATAAGCTCATGTTGGGTTCTTATATCAGTATTTTTTTTCTTTTTTCCCATTAGAATTCATTGGCATCTCAGGAAAATGGGAAGATATTGCTGTTTTGGACTGGTTCTGCAAGATTCTAGATAGAGGGAATTTAGACCTTTTTTACTTGCACACCCATACAATCCATTTTCATTGAACACACTTTGAAACTTGCATCTGAGGTCTTCAACATTTAAAGCTACCTATTCCAATACTGAGTTCTTTTTTGGGCAGGAAAAAAATATTCAAGCCCTATCCGAGCTGTCCCATCCTTTAATAAAAGGAGTCTTTGCACTATAGTAGAAACTCCCAACCATGGTCTATCCATTAAGCGAACTGAAAGAAGGTTTAATTTGAATGGATTTGAATTGAAATATGACTACTTTACATTTTTCTCCCACAAAGTCCATAAGATCTAGGAAAAGTCCACTGTTTGGCGTGGATTCACATATTATGTATTATGTTACTCTATTTCATTTCTCAACGAATCAGTGAAAAAAATATTAGAAAACATATCAGTGCAACCAAAGGGATTTTTGCAGGATCCAATCTGAGTCGATCACCGGGACCAGAATTGTAGTCTTCCAAACTTTCAGACTCACACTGAAGCCCATCCGCAGGGTGTTTTTTTCTCTCTCTCCAGAATGTATCTGGAGAGAAAGAAGTTTCCTGAGGATGGGCCTCAGCATAAGTCTGAAAGCTTGGAAGACTAAAACTCTGGTCCTGGTGACCGACTCAGATTGGATCCTGCAATATTATCCTGGGAGACATTTTTGTATGCTTTTGTGTAACATACAGATTTTTCAATTAATTTAAATGATTACTATTGTATAGGAAAGTATACTCAAATACATACTTTTTTGTACACTGCCATAAAGATCTACTTCTTCCCTGCTCAATTCACTGCATATACATTTCAAATAAATGCAAGTTGGCTCTAATATATTTCTTTCCTATACTTCTTTCCTATACCTTATCCCAAATATAAATGGGCTTGTACAATCTTTCCTCAGTAAAAATGATGAGCTATAGCAAACCATTCATGATCCTCCCCCCCGCTTTTTTTGCCACAGCAACATGTGTTTTAGCAAAATATTTAGCAAAATATTCAATTTGGAACTAAAATAAATAAGTGATGGATTTCTTCTGTAGCTTAGAAATATATTTTCCCACAAAAAAGAGGAGGGGGGAATGCCTATCGATATTTCTTCAGATTTCAAGCCTTGGGCCCTCCAGTGCCCAAAGTACGGAATTATCCTGAGAAATTCTGTTTGACCCCCAGTTCCTGAAGAAATGAAATGTCCCAAGGAGCAACATTTTTCCCCCAGCAATTGGGACCCAGAGACAATATTTCCTTTTCTTCTTAAAATCTACTGTTGAAGACAAATGGGGGGGGGGAAGGAAAATAAAAATTAAAAAAACATATTTCTGAAATGTGTGAGAATGATCATCTGAAACTATGCAAGTGGCCCTAAGCAATCAAGGTCATCTCAATGCTTGTAGAATTGGGAGTCAATTCATACATTACTGACTCAAAACCCAACCATGTTGCATTTGAGTCTTTTGGCAGCAAACAAGTGAAAAACCTGGCAGGAGACAGAAATCCCAAATACATTTGTGCCTCGAAAATATTGGCAAGAGGGTGAGTGATGAGGCAAATAAACCAACAAGCAAGTAACATCATATCAAATCAAAAAATCCACCATCTGTTGCATTAATGGTTAAGATCTTTGCAGACCTTGGTTTGCTTTGCTCAGAATATTGTCACATAGATGCTTTAGCATCCCAAAGAAGCCATTATGTGGGGCTTAAAAGATTAGGGTCTAAAGCAAAACCAACAACTGCCGGTGAAAGTCAGAGGGAGGAAGAAATTTACTTTAATGTGTCATACCAAAATGTCCATTTCCTGGACTGATGTACAAATTGGAACAGTCTGAATTGCAAACTCTTTATTTTTCCATATTTTGTAATACAGTTCTCCAGTCAAATTGTGTACACAGATGAGCCTTTTTAAGAGGAAATTTTCTCCAAAAATGTTTTAGTTTAAGCACCGTAAAACAGATTTCAAAAATTGCTTGAAAAAATGTGCACATTAAGAAACAATGCAACGAAATTGCCTATATTAAAAGAAAGTGTCCAAAAGTACATATGTGAGTCCCATTTTCTGCAAAGACCAATAAATGAAAGACCAAAATAAAATTGAAAGTGGGGAATAAACTCAGCAAATCCATCCATCTATCCTTTCAAAAAGGACTTTTGATGAACCATAAAACAATTATGATCCACAATGTAGCCTAATTTTGCCACACTGCTACAAGAATGAGGCAACAAATATTGTCCAATAAAATGGCAATGAAAGCATATTTAGCAAATAGATAGGCCATTAACTTTCATTCATTATTTGGACTTATTTGGAGGGGGGTATTGGGTGTAAGAGAAGACTTCTCCTTCATTGGAGAATAATACCTCAATTTCAAATATTATACATCATTTTGGGTGCCATTGAGAAAGAAAATGTGTGCCAGGGTAAAAGTACTAATGACAATTAATAAACACATTTTTGTTTTCTGCATCATATGCAGCACTTTGAATGAACCATGCATTTATTTCTGAGATTTGATAGCATAAGGCAGATGAACATAGTAATTACTTTGCAAGGCAATAGTATATATTTCTACTTTTAAAAATCCCATTGAGCTTTTTTCCCAGTAAATGGGAATGTATCCCTAAAAATCACTTAAATATACTGATGGGTTACATGTATTAATCCCATCTTTTTAATTCAAGGATAACCAACTGGTTCTCTTAGAGATTTTGGAGAATAGGTCATTGCCCCTTATCGTCGTCATGCCAACTGGAAGTGATGGGAGTTGAAATCCAAAACTGTTGGATGACATAATAGATTGCCTATCTCTGGACAAGATTTGAAAATGCTGTATTTTGGATAGTAACAAACTATCACAGCAAACTAACGTAAAAATCATATATGCGATAATAACCTAGTTTAGTAGAAGAAAACAGATGTACACCGAACCAAGCAAATTGCAAGCGTCTATCCCCATTTTTCTTTCAGAAATCCATTGCCTGGAACTAAGGAAATAGAACTGGCTGCAAAAGTTTATATATGATTGTCAGCACTCAATCATTTATATTTCATTGCATTAAAAATAAATAATATACCTGAATGCATTGCATTTATATTTCTTGTGCATCTCCAGCTCAACCCCGTGAATAATTAATTCTCCAACTTCATATTGAAAAACTGGATGACTTCATAGCTTCTTGATATTTGGGGGAAACTGAGATGAAGCTTTCTCTCCAAATGCCATTTAATGGCGCAAACCTATTAAAAGTTATTTCCTACAAAATATAAAATCCAATAACCTTTATTTCCTACTGTTCAGAGATCACTAGCAAATTTAAAAAGCATGCACAAAGTGCTGCATAATTTGTTCCCTTGCTTCCTACAAGTGGGGCAAGTAATTAATTTCCTTTCATCTCTGAGTTTTAATGCATTCATATTGCCTAAACAGCCATAGCATTGCAATCACAACTATGTTTGATATTATTATCCTGTTTGGATGAAACCTTTTTTTAATGTGGTCCCAACAGAAATATTTATGAAGTGGGGATAGGTGGATAGGAGAAACTTTATCTCCTGGTAGTTATCCTGTTTATTCAGTTTCTTCTTTTCCTTCTTTTAAAGCACTAATTAAAAACTTGATTCTTCCTTTTGCTGGCCCACAGAAATCTAAAAATAATTAATGATCACCCTCTATCCACAATTTCAAAGTCATGGATGGAAAGTTGCCATGTTTGATTATGCAAATCAAGATATGTTGCAAGGAGCTGTTTTGTGTATATTTGTACCAGTGCCACAATAAGATTTATAGCAGTGTTTTGAACTGAGAACCAGACCCAGAAAATAAGATGGGAGTTTTGTAGTAAATAGAACAGGGAGGTTTTATTTCTCCGTCCTAAGAAGTAATAACTCTCTGAATTCTAATATGTGCTTGATACTGCTGGGTGCAGCCCTAAATATGCTTAACCTCAGAATAAGCAGGAGAAGTCTGATCCAGCTCAATTTACATATTTGCTTGCAGGCGCTTCCCTTTTCTTTGGTGTCCAGAACATATGATTTGTAGGTTGAATTTCCAAATTCAAATGATAGCATTTCTAGGGAAACTGAGAAAACCTTCCGGAAACTGAGAGATCTCCTGCCAGACAATATTGATCTTGATGGACTAATATTTTGACCCAAGAAAAGACATCCACATCCACATCCACATTTCATTTTAATTATGTTTTTAAATTTGGGGTATTTTTGTATTTGTTTTTTATCAGGCTGTCAGCCGCCCTGAGTCCGTAAGGAGAAGGGCGGGGTAAAAATTCAATTAAATAAATAAATAAAATAAATCCAGGGTTCCAAGTTAAGGAAGGTCTCAGAGAAGACTTGGCCAACCACACAGATAAACCAGTCAAATCATATCGAGGATCTGTAAGGGCAGCCGTGCATTTTCCTCTTCACGTTTCTGCAAAGCACATGTCATCCTTTTTCACTGATTCTTGGCAGTCCTTAATTTCCACTGTGTAATATGTACAATGACTTGGCAACTAAAAATTGGTTGCAGCTGTGTGCTTTCATGGCATTCCCATGAAGTAGAGTAGATGCAAATGAACTTGGGAGTCATCGTGATTTCAACAGGTTGCCCAAAGTGCTGTAAAAACCCACTTGCCAGGAAAAGAAATCAGAGAAATCAACCTCTGATATCTCAATATAGGACTGGAAATTTTTTCCTATCAAAGAAGATAATATGAAACACCCTCTCTCTAGATGTCAGGTTGTTTCCACTGTCACAGCCTTCCAGAAACTCTTGTCATGTTGTGCCTATGGACCTATGGTGAAACAAACTATACCAAGTTTGTCTGATTGATTTTATGACGCACATGGTTTTATTATTTTTTTAATAATATAGTTTGGATTCTACCCTAGGCGTTTCTTTAAATATCTTTGTTCTTATAACTACTGTAAACCCTCAAGAGTCTTGTGACTGCAGTGGGTATAAATGGCCCAGATAGAAAAATAGAAATAGATAGAAGGAGAGAAAGATGGGACATGCAAAAGTTCTAATGTTGGTGTGCTTCAAGTCTAGAAGCTCATTTCAAGGCAAGAATATATTCACAATATCACAAGCTGGTTTTGGTTTAGGACAGTTCACTTCTAGAGATGCGTGAACCATGCCCTAAATGTGTTCATCGGACTGCCCTGTTCTAGAAAGAAATGGGATGTTCCATAGCCAGATAGCACCAACCTAGAACATTTTGCACATCTTTTACAGACACGATTGACGTAAGGCAGTTTCCTACCACCCGGACACAGCTTTGCTACTTTTTCAAACATTTTCTATAGCACAGAAAATGTGTGTCAGCCATTACTTGATTACATTTGAAATGTATATCTATCTTCACTGTTAGTGACAAGCCAGAAACAAACATTCAAAGCTATTTCATTCTTTCCCACTCTTTCTTTTCTATGTTTATGAATCCTTATTGAGGCCATTTATTTTGTGAGTGTGTGTGCCCACGTGGCCTAATTATTGAAAACATATTTTACAGTCGCAAGAGACACCTGGGCTGGGAAGGATATGGATTTAAATATGAAATTATGGTACAGTGGCATATATATATGAGCACAGCTGTAACTGTATTCAACTCTGAAAATACTGTTTTCAAGGAAGAACAAAGCTTTAAACAAGAGGCCAGAGGTTATTCCCAGAAAACAGAAGCCTCTATCTTCTCTGTTCTACTCTGAAATGCAGCCCATATCTCCAGAGTTTCCCTTGGATTACAACTTCCATCATGCCCAGCCAGAATGTCCTGTGCCTATGGAAAGCAGCAGTTTGGAGAAGGCTGGCATCATATCTTTTATGTCAAAATATGCCCTCATCCTTTGAATTCATTCCATTTTTAGACAGGTGGATATCTGCATTTGTTAAATAAATGAATGAATCCATGCATACATACATCTATACGTACTTTATCTCTGCAAGGGGCAGCTGATCCAAGAAAGGAAACCAAGAGTGTGAGATTAGATTAATTATCCTACCTAATTCATTTATCTAGGAGCTGCAAAAAAAAAATTCTGTGCAAAGGGACACAACCTGGAGCTCTAGGACTGGCTACAATCCTCAAAACCTTGAATATGACCTCAGAAGCCCCTAAAATCTTAGTACCAACCTATTACGTTTAATATTGCAAGTGGATGTTAAGAGTAGAATTCTTTAATACCTAAGGAGCAATCATATTAACTACATTTAATTAATTTGCTTTCAATTGAATAAAATTGAAATGAAATGTGGGTTTGATCCTGGCTCATTATGATATACCAATTGTGTCCTGAAAAAATGTAAATCTACCCAATCCATCAGCAGCGAAGCTGTTTCAAGAAAAAAGATTCTCTTCTGATGATCACAATGATAAATGTTCTATACCCCCTATAAAAGAAAGTGAAGGGTGTGTATAGGATCTAGCAGATCTGTATCCAGTTTGAGCACCACCCCACCCCCTGCCAAAGACTCCATTTCAGATCTTTCCACTGGTGAAAGAATAATCAGCAGAAAATCCACTTTAAGCCATTCCACTTATTCCAAGTTGAACTCTTCCAATAATAGGAATTCCCCATTGCTTTGTAAGGCAGTCCCTTTTACCCCAAAATGGGAAAGAAATTCCATTGGTATCAGAAGGTAAGAAAATATTGATCATGGTTTTAATAGTTGCCAATGACATGAAGTTTGGTGCCAGTTTGCTTTAGTGTGAAAAGAGATCAAATAATTCTCTCCCTCGTTGGCAGCAGTTTTAACTGGGACCCCTCTCTATACCTCTATGGTACAGGATATTTGTTCCTCATGAAGATGTCAGTTCAGCGCCCGTGAATATCATGCTTATGGCCTATCATTCATAAGAGTCAGTAAGAGAACTATAGTCAGTAAGAGAACTTGGATGATTATCCCCATTATTTGAGTACCAATCTCTTCATATATATTATATTATATTATATTATATTATATTATATTATTATATTATATTATATTATATTATATTATATTATATTATATTATTATATTATATTATATTATATTATATTATATTATATTATATTATATTATATTATATTATATTATATTATATTATATTATATTATATTATATTATATTATATTATATTATATTATATTAT
>NW_015386250.1:686385-694663 GCF_001527695.2 Protobothrops mucrosquamatus | reverse complement strand
TGTGTGTGTGTGTGTGTGTGTGTGTGTGTGTTTGTGTATGAATAGGTGTGAAAACATATAGAAATCTGGGTGGTTGTTGACTGCTTCGCTACTCAGGCTAATGCCCTTCCCCTCTCAAACACCCCAACCAACTGATGAAAATATATTGATAAAGGTGACCAATGGTTTAAGAATCTATCTGTGTGTTCCTGAAAACTAAAATATTCAAGAATTGTCATAGAAATATTCTGTAAAGTTAAATTTTAGTCTCGTATTCCACAACTAAGGATTTTTAGGAAGGTTCTGCTACAATTAATGCAATGTTACACAGTTAGTCTACTCAACACTAGGCTGATATCAGACTTCACTTAAAGTGAAATTTGAAATGAACCTAGAAATTTCCCCATGGGCAAAACAACAGATCACAGATCAGCAATGCCCCACATGCTTTGTAAGCAGAAGGCTCTGATACAAGCCTTGGATTCATCATTTTCTGAAGGAACAGGTGGTGTATAATAAAAAATAATCCTTCTTTCCTAGTCATTCCATTCCTGATGATCCAGGTTTCTCAGCATTAAGGTATTGGAGAAGCAATACTGCTAAACTATAAAATAGCTAGACAGTTAAAGCCCGAGGGAGATATTCACTTGCACATGAAAGGAACCAAAATGAGGGGGGAAAGAGCATTTGCTAAGTCTGTGCCTTGATATCTCTGCCCTCTTAATTATTGTGTTGGTATTCAAGTATTTATTTGAAGATTCTGGATGCCTTATGTAATGGGCTTAGATCATTTGTAACAATCAGAGCAAAACAACCTGAAGTAGACCTTGCATTCCTGCCCCAATTTAGCTGAAATCACATGTGAGTGAACCACACAGGCTGTAGTTTGAGCTGCTATGTGCTATCTATCTCAGCAAATGAATATTAATGTGAGGAAAATTCTACAATTCAACACAATCAGGAAAATATGGCAAGGGTATTTTTTTTAGTTCCCTGACAGATTGTTACAATCCAATTAAACAGTCCCCCATCTTGGGTCCTCTCTCTGTCTATTGAGAAGCTTGTTCTATGGTTTTCAGTAGGAATTCTTCCCATGTACTGGTGAACAGAATCACAGCCACAGAAATCAAAAAGGCATATTATAAGACAAAGCTGCCATATTTCAAGTGTTTATCGTTTAGCTTAAGTTGAGGTTATATAAAATTAATCTCTAACTATCCACATTAGATGTGCATGTTGTTTTGTAATGTAGGAAGAGAGAGAGGGGGGGGGAGAGAATGTTTACAAACTTCCTCCTAATATTATTTTTAACCTCCCAAATAGAAAATTACCAGGAGGTTTAATACAAAGCATAAAACAAACAGAAAAAGGAATGGACACTCTCTATTACTCACAGCAAGAACTAATGTCTTCCATGAAGATGGAAAAGAACAGCAAATGGCCTGATTATGTATCCTTTTAGACCAGCTTGGGGGAAAAAATAGGTATGAATAATAGGAATTGGTCTGAAAGGGTAAATTTATCTTCTACTAGTCTCAGTAGCCATGGCAATCACTTGAGAAATTTCATTTATTGACCTGAACCCTCAAATATATCAAGATATATTCATTACTGTTGTGTAGCTGTCATTTCCAGAAAGGTGGGGATTGGCACATTTGAGCCACCCTGGACATATAGCTACAGTTGTTTTTTTCTTTTCATTTCTTTTCTACCAGGATAATAGCTCCGAATACCCACCCCAAAAGAAGTGGAAGGGTTATAACCAACAAACAAAACCTGCCACCCCATTCTCCAAAGCCTAATCCCACTGTATTTCTTTCACCTCCACAAGCCATTATAGCAGCATTTTTTTTATTATTTGTTGGGCGTATAATCCAGAATACAGTGCATTTCCACAGGTAAATGTTGATAATTAAACTTTAACAGCATTCTAATGCGAATTGGAGGTTCTTAGGCCACAGGGGGGATTTGTATCCAGTGCTGATCTATGCATGAAGGATAGGTAATCAGTGAAAAATAAGGTGTGAAAGTGAATTCAGTTCAGAAAGGATATGGATGCAAAGTTTAAGGCAATATCAACATGGTTTATAAGTTAGTAGTAGGTTGCACTTCATTCACAGCACTATCAGGGTTCCTTTCAGAAAGGCTCTAAAACCAAGGCCTGGTAAATACATTGTATTAACTATTAATTAGATGTATTTGTTTGTATTTTTATTTTTGGTCTAAAAATATGTTTTATCCAGTCAGATTGGTGACATGTGTGCTAAGCAATAATTCCAATTTTACACTGAAGAGTAGTAATGGAAAAGGAAATCCATTCATTAGGATTATTTTGGGAAGCAATAGCAATAGCACTTTAACTTATATATTGTTCTATAGTGTTTTACAGCACTCTCTGAACAGTTTACAAATACCAACAATCTGGGTCCTCATTTTACCGACCACGGAAGGATGGAAGGCTGAGTCAACCTGGAGCCCGTGAGAATTGAACTGCCAAACTGCTGGCAGCTGGCAGTCAGCAGAATTAGCCTGCAATGCTGCATTCTAACCATTGCGCCACCATGTCTCTGTGCTAACCTTTAATCAGGCAGCCAAAATAATAATATCACATGTATTGGACAGAGAATGACAAACTACTCCCCCTCCTTATCTAAACATCTTAAGCAGCTCTGGAAACAAGTGAATTACCTGAACTATGTAACAAAGATACATTTAAAAGATGCCCCATTGTGACGTTCTGCCTATTGCTGCAATGGAAAGGAAATTCAGAAGAGTCCTTTAAATAACCAATTATGTTCCTTAGATATAATGAGGCGAAATCTCTAAGCCATGTTTTATTATACAAATAAATCTGTTCTATAGAGATATTAGGGACAGGTATATCACACCTCTTTTTAGTGGACTTCCCAAGATGTGCCTGGGACCTTTTTTACATTTTACTAGTACTGACTGATCAGTTTATCTCAAGCAATGGCCAAATTCTGCAATGCTGCCTTTAAGATCAGAAGCCACATTTTGATCCAGTAAGAGAACTACTCTGCCTCTGGATAAAAAACAAAATTCTTTCCTTTTAATCTGCTTTTAAACAAAATGAAACATGTTTTTTTCTCTTTTTCTTTTTCCTTCCGTATTTTGGTCTATGTCCATAAACTGAATAAATGAAATGTAATAACCTTTAATTAGATTGGTTTGTTTTTTGGCTTAGTGAAGTGCAACACTACTCATTAGGACACAGAGTTATAACAACTCCGATTCTATGACTTACTTCAAAATAACGTTTATGTCAATCCTTTGCATTCTGTTCATCTTTTTCTATGGAGGCCTTAGCCCAGCATTCACTGTGAGAGAAAATGACAGAATAAAGTCGTGTAGCGAAGAACAGTTGTTTTCCAGGAGAAATTGCAGAGGCTTAGCTTATAGCCTCACAAGGCAAACTCTGTGACTTACATTCTTGCGTCTAACGTTGGAGCGCAAATACAAATAGAGGGGAGAGGGTTGTTGCATTGTGACATGCTATTGTGGCTGACAGCAGAGGCCTACGAATAGGAGTATGAATTAAGCATGGAATCTTAGTTTTCCACCTGGATTTGTTTGAAGCTGACGACTTAGTTGATTATTACTACTGTTGTTGTTCTTGAAGCCGACTCAACATCTATGTCTTCCCGAAATTTCTTTGAACTGCAGTTCTGCTGGGAAACTGAGCTGTGGGGTATGACAAAGAAGCAATAAAGTGCTTTTCTAAGCTTTATATACTTGCTCATAAATAATGGAAAGAGAGACAAAGAAATACACTGCTGATGAGCCAAGGCTGAGCTGAATATATTAATCTGAATGGGAAAACACAGACAGTTACTGCTTATGATCTGCTAGCTGGTTGTTGTTGTTGTTGTTGTTTTGCAAAAGTATCCCATATGGACTTAAGACTGATGGAGTAATTACCTTATGCTGTATTCATCCATTATTGCATGCTACATATGCTGTCCTCTTGGAAGCTCTGTGGTTCTCCTTAACATAAATATTTTACTTAAAAGCTGGTATTATTTCACTCTTTTGTTTTCATGTGGTTTATCTCCTCTCAGTTGTTGTGTTGAATATGACAAAGGGTCCCAACATTTATGAAAGAGCCAGCAGAAAGCTTCATTGAATCATAAGGAGGGGAGTTCTTCTGGTTCAACTTCCTGCCCAGGATAGGAGACCACCTCAGAGAAATGGCTGTTCACTCTTTGTTTGAAAACCTCCAATGATACACCCACAATTCCAGAAGACTAGCTGTTCCATTGTTTAGTAGTTCTCACAGTCAGAAAATGCCTCCTTTTTATGAAGTTGGATCTCTCTCTGTAAACTTTTCATGCATTGCTTCTTGTGGAGTCCTTGGTGCTTTCTGAGCTTGGTTGTTTTTTGTGCAGATGTTTCATTACCAGGCTAGGTAACATCTTCAGTGCTAACAACTTCAGGGCATCAGTAGTAACATCTTCAGTGAACGAGCTGGGTAAAACTCTGCATGAAAACAACCAAGCTCTCATTGTAATAAGGACACCACATTTTAACCCTGAGCTACATCTATTCTCTTCTATTGGTTCTTGCCCTACCCTCAAGCATTACACAGAATTAATTAATTAAAGAAAATTAATTATTTTCTTTTGACAACCCTTCAGGTATTGGAAGATAGCTATGGTGTCTCCCTTTAATCTTGTCTTTAAGCTAAACTTACCAAGTTGTTTAAATGTTCATCCTAAGATTTAGTCTCCAATCCCCTCAGTGTCCCAAAGGTGCTTTTTTCATGAGGCACTTCTTTTTCTTTGAAGACATTTCTCTTCTCATCCAAGAAGCTTCTTCAGCTCATAGATGTCTGAGAATCTCCATAGACAATCCCTTCATTACTTTTATTGCTGTTCTCTGCATTCTTTCCAGTTCCTCCTAGTACTGTGGAAACCAAAACTGGACATATGATTCCAGTGTGTTCTGACCTGGCCATCATAGAATGGAATTATATGACCTCAACAATGTACACCTCTGTTGTATTGGCTGTTCTGGCAGCTGCAGCCCATTGCTGACTCATGCTTAATCAATAATTTAACAGGATACCCAGATCCTTCTCACAAGCACTTTTGCTGAAGCCGGTAGCACATACCTTATATCTGTGCATTTTGTTTTTTAGTACTTAAGTGTAGAATCTTACAGTCCTCACCATTAAACAGCATTTTGTTGGCAAGGATCCAGTGTTCATGTCTATCAAGATGCTTTTGACCCCTGAGCATCTTTTTTGAAGAAGCAGCAATCCCTCATCCCAATTTGCGTTGTTTATTGCTGCCCTTGCTGAAATCAAGCTGAGGTTATTCTCATGACTAGAATGAATCATCTGCATGAATGGTTTTAATTTAAACATTACTGTGAAAGTGGCACATTTTTTAACAGTTGCCATTAATCCATGGCCATCTCTTTGAATTTTATTGACTATGACAAAAGGGAAAAATAGATCAATAGACGGGGATACAATTATTAGTATAACATATAAATGTATTCATTATTTAAGCTAAATTAAATTAAAAATAAATTATATCTAGATTTGGTCCTAGCATGATTCATTTCCCCCTCTTATCTCTACCCATTGTAACCCCTCCCCCCAGCAAATATAGCACTTTACTATAGAGGTTGCATGCTTAGCCTGTGCAAAGGTAAGCACACTGTGCAGAACAGGGGTTTGGTTAATGCCTGGAAAGCAGAGTGCCTATCCTTGAAAGTTTCCTTGAATTCCAAAAAAGAAAGATTAAGTTATAAAGTACAAGGCAACTTCTTCTCAGCTTGCCTGAACTTAATCAGTTGTCCTGTGCTTCTTCCAATCAAAAAAAAGCACAAGTTGCTTCCTAAGCCAACTTCAAGTCTTTGGAAATGATGCCATTTTCTCTTTCTTTCTGTTTCATCCCTAAAACATTTCCATCTCACCAAACAGCTTCTTTCTTCTTTACTTACTGGCCTCACCAAGGAAGTCTTTGGAGGAAGGAGTTTCATTTTATTGTGTTTCAAAATAGCTTTCAGGGAGAGAAAAAACAACACCCTGCTTCGGATACTTGGACTCTTCCCAAGGATTACTTAGTATATCCAAATAGGTCTATACCAGTGGTTCTCAACCTTTTTAATGCCGCGACCCCCAACCAGTCGTAAGTCGAGGACTAAACCGGTCGTAAGTCGAGGACTAAACCGGTCGTAAGTCGAGGACTAAACCGGTCGTAAGTCGAGGACTAAACCGGTCGTAGGTTGAGGACTACCCAACCAGTCGTAAGTCAAGGACTTTCCCTGCCCGGAAGTGCTGCGCATGCGTGGTTCCGCCCCCTGCGCCGGCCGAGGCGTAGCTGGCAAGCGGCAGAGACGGAGCAGGCCGACCACCAGCTGGCCCAGCCCAAGGGAGGTAAGGCACCCGCCGGAAAAGGGAAAAAAATGGCGGACAGCCTTGCTTGGTGACCCCCGTGAAATGGTCGATCGACCCAAAATGGGGTCGCCAGCCATAGGTTGAGAACTGCTGGTCTATACAAATCAGTCATGATTGATTCAAACTGGAGATTCAAGATTGAAAAAGACATGTTCAGATCAGAGTGATAGTTCAAATTTTTCAGAGAAAGTTAATTTGATTCAAGCCACTTTGAAGTCTGAGATATGATTGGGGGGGAATGTTTATATTCTATAACAGTGATGGCGAACCTATGGCACGCGTGCCAGAGGCGGCACTCAGAGCCCTCTCTGTGGGCACATGCGCCATGCCCCGGAGATGGCACTGTCCCTCCTCAATCAGCCGCCTACTAACTCACTGAGGTCCCACATGGCCAGATGCATCCCAGCGCTGCTGGTTTCCCTCCCCTCCGTCCCATCCCTCCTGGCCTCGCATGCTCTCCTTTTCCCGGGCACGACCCCCTGCATCGCCTCCTCAGCTGTCAGCTGTCTGTCCAGCTCAGATGCAGCTTCTCTGAACTTCTGGCGGCAGGCTGCGGACCCCAGAGTGCGCCGGTCGAGGGGCTGGCAGGCTGTGGCTGCTGACGGACACTGTCGGCCCTTGTGCGCTTGCTGGCCTCTGTGTGCAGGGGCCGATGGTGTCAGGCAGTGGCCACCCCGGCACCTGCCTCACCTTGCCCTGTGACAATGGCACCTCTGCCCTGCCTCACCTTGCCTCCTGCCCACCATCCCACCTGCCAGAAACCCCCTGGATCTCCCCCAACCTGCTCAGCCCCCACAGGCATCCCTCCCCACGAGCAACATCAAGGTGACCACACCCACCTTGGCCACACCCACTCTGTCTGCCATGACCACTACAGCCACGCCCACCCAGTGGGCCACACCCACCTGGCACCCAGCGATAAATAAATGGATTTTGGGTTGCAGTTTGGGCACTCGGTCTCTAAAAGGTTCGCCATCACTGTTCTATAACATATGAACATCGACATTCCTTCAGGTTAAATAGAATGAATGAAAAGAGAGAAGATAGTAGAACCTGCAGAAATCATTAAATTTAGCAAGTTTTTAACTCAATACATTTTTTAAAAAAATTATTCCCCCTCCTTTATGTCAGAGAAAGTGGTGATGAGGAAAAAAATGTTTCACAAAAGAAACTACAGCAGCGGAGTCCAACCTTGGTAACTTTAAGACTTGTGGACTTCAACTCCCAGAATTAATGGCTGGGGAATTCTGAGCGTTAAGGTTCATAGATCTACAATTTGCCAGGGTTAGACACCCCTGGCCTATAAAGTACTTGGGTGCAATATAGAAAGTGTCCTACTCCAAAACAAACTTTCAAAACCTGTCTTAAAAATCCGAGGTCTCATCTTTCCAGGATCCAGCCTTAGGATGATCTTCATGGAATGATGTAGTTTCCTACTGTTTCGGGGGGAACTTTCAGGAGCTCTGACACAACAAGTTGGAAAGTAAGTCTCTCTTGGAAAAGACCTGGTCTTCACT
Organism: Protobothrops mucrosquamatus; assembly: GCF_001527695.2. NCBI lineage: Eukaryota > Metazoa > Chordata > Lepidosauria > Squamata > Viperidae > Protobothrops > Protobothrops mucrosquamatus. Next base: position 686,740 of record NW_015386250.1, on the reverse strand, counting down.
GGAACAACTCAATTATGACAAGAGTGTAGCTTGTTGGCAATATTTGTTTTGTATTTATTTATTGGTCGAATTTAGAAACCGCCCGTCTCCCTCAGAAAGAAACTCTGGGAGGTATACAAATACGAGGTTAAAAACATAAACAATGAATATAAAAATTTAAAGCAGAGGTAACATTCGACATTACAAATTAATTAAATATGCTATTTTGATTATTTAGTAGATGAATCAAAAGCACGAAGCATAATGAGATACAAGAAAGAGTTGCCACAGAGGAAATGGCATTCATAGCATTGCCACCCTATCCCATTTTTAAAACAGTAAAAGTTGGGTCTGTCCTATAAGGGGTTATCTTTTC
>NW_015386250.1:676675-686285 GCF_001527695.2 Protobothrops mucrosquamatus | reverse complement strand
AGAGAGAGAGAGAGAGAGAGAGAGAGAGAGAGAGAGAGAGAGAGAGAGAGAGAGAGAGAGAGAGAGAGAGAGAGAGAGAGAGAGAGAGAGAGAGAGAGAGAGAGAGAGAGAGAGAGAGAGAGAGAGAGAGAGAGAGAGAGTTAAAAGCTTGAGGCTTGAGGCTGGCCCCCTAAAGAACTGACAGCAGAAAAAGGGAATGATGCCCAAGGTATTGTTAGCCTTGCCACCCGCAAAAGACTTTAATAGAGAGTTTAATGAGGCATTAAACTGATAAGCTGGCTCCCCGTGTCAATCTCATACAGATCATCCCACCCCTCAACTTCCTCCCCTCCCCCCCAGCATTTTTCTGAAAAGGAACTAAACTTACAGCAGGGTACATTTTCTGTAACAACCTCAGAAGCAGTAAAAATGCTGCTGAATCTGCGAAGTGCCACTGATTGGATTTGCTCCTTCAAAGAAGGTCTCTGCTTTGATTCATAACTTTGCTGCAGTGGGAAGATTTGATGGAAGCTTCATCGTATCGAAGCATTCCTTTGAAGCTTTGCACAGTCAGATGATCAAACAGTCCCAAACTCTCATGTATCCTTGCTGGGTGTGATCCAGCAACCTGCTTTTGAAGTCTTCCTGATTTCAAATCAGAGGTATTGTTTATACCATGTTGTATGTGATAGAATTTATTCCCCTCCACCCCCAAAATGTGGGTTATTTTCTGATTCCTGTTTCCCCTTACCGATTATTTTTCCATCAAAATGTGGGTCATCGGGTCTAAATGCAGCAGCATCTCCTCTTAGCAATCGCATCGATTCCAAAAAATAAATAATCAAAAGTAATAAAGCCACAGAATAACTTTGAGTGGGGTGCAATAATGCTTGATCCCTAACCATTCATTGTCCTAGAATAAGCAAAGAAAAATAACAGCATTTAATAGTGCTATCATTGATTTCTTGAAAGACGCACTGAAGCTCTGACAAAATAGCAGCAGGCTAGAAAAATATGTTACAAAAAAATGCCAATGCTAGTTATAAAAGTAATAAAACTATTGTTCCAATGCACAGCTAACATCATAGCCTAAGCAGGCTCTTTGTCCTTTTTCTAGGGACTGCATCTGCCATCCGTCTTCCTCTGTAACTTGCTATGGGAGTGGACCTCATCCAGCTACTGAAAACATCTTTTCCCACTTAAAAATCACCCTATATCTATCCAAGGTTCCTACTAGAAAACTGTTTTTTCCTATGATAGATACACATTTTAGTCCTCATTTTAATCTCTATTAAGAAAAGCACGTTCTTGGTATATAGTATGTTAGAAATAAATGGAACTGTCACCTTCTGTGACCACCCTGTTTGTGATAATTACTTAGGAACAAGGAAAGGCAAACAAATATGATAGAACAAAAATGTTTTCAATAGAAGAAAATTTTAAAAGAACTTTTCACTTTGGACATTATTGCTCATTCCTGCTTGGGTCATTTTGATTTTTTTTTAAAAAAAACGGTATCTGTTTTTCTTCAAAGACCATATTCTAAGGGTCTTGGCTTGCTGTGCTGTGTGTTATGTTTTATATAAGGGAATTATTCCTACTTGAATTTGGTTATGCTCCTGTTATAAATAGTCAATTTTTCCACTGCTATGTATTCACTGTTGTTTCTCTGTGTCATATAATATATGTGGGTATATGCATAATTCTGTATTTCTTTATTTTTGTCATATTTATGTAGTGTATATCAAAGGTGGTGACCCTTTTAGAGCTGTATGCAATGAAATTTCATTTTAATGTATGCCGATTAGTGTACATTCAAAGTGACAATAAAAGTTATTATTCTATTCTATTCTATTCTATTCACCAATTTTAGTCTCCCAGTTCTGAACATGCAAGGTTTCTCTTGTCCGATATTAATTAATTAAATTAATTCTTGCCTCTGTCAGAATATATCCCAATAAAGCATTGTGCTTTTCATTTTTACTCTCTGCAAATATACTTAAGTGAAATATTCATCACATTAATCTGAATTTGTTTCAGAATTTTCAGAATGATTTGGTGTATTTCTTTTCAATAGTTTTGACTCTTTTTGCATAAAAAAAAATCATATATGATAAAATATTTCTTCTTTGTTGTGACATTTCCAGCATGTATTGTTCTATGATTTTTTTCCATCTTGGCAATCATTGAAGTTACATATATTTGTAAAACATTTTATACCAGTTTTCTTTCAAATTGTAGCTTGATGTAAAGTTTATTTTTTTGTACGTAGATCTTCCCATTATTAGTTATTGCTTTGTGAAATTTTGTAACTATTTTATTGCACCTTTTTTATTTGTTTTTTCTCCATGGTATAACAATTTGCAAATATGTCCTAGTGGATGATCAAGTACTTCAAGCCCTGTCATCTTTGTTCCAGTTCTTTCTTCTTGTTTAAGATCAGTTATTTCCAAATACATTAACTGTGATAGATTCTTTCCTTCATTAGGTGATTCTTCTGCCTGTAGAGTACTATATTTTTTGAGTCCAGATGTTGGCATATATAATCAGTTCAAGAAAAAACATTTGATGATGGTGATGCTAGTGATGAAATCATTGCATTTATCGCTGCTTTTAAGGAATTCCAATTTTTTAAACAGGTTTTCTCTTATATCCCCTCAGAGTCTCATCTTCTTTTATACCATAAATATATTAAAATGTTTTAAGACCAATGGCTACTTTTGCTTCCTCTGTTGTTGATACTCTGCTGTTAGGAAATTTTATTCATTCTGTTACCTATGACAGACATCTTTCTCTAGACACTATAATATAATCTGAGATTGGGAAAAGTTAGTCCACAATTCTCATTTAAGACTTGTAAAATTTTGAATCTTATTTTTGGTTTTTCTCCATTTCATATAAATCTATTGTTCTTTACCAGTCCTGCAGTTCTTTACCTGGGATTTGAATTAGTGCCAATTGAAAGAAGATTATCTTGGGAAATCCATTCAATTTTATTGTTGTCACAAATCGTAGCCAAGAAAATTTTAAGCTTTTCCATCTTTCAAGATTTGTTTTATTTCTTTCAATAACTTGCTTGAAATATGTCTTTACCTGCAGCAAGTAAAGTCCTGAATATTTCATGGATCTTTTGTTATCTCACGGCCAGTTTCTTTTTTCCACAACATTTCTTACTTAGAAATTATTTGCCTTGTTGTTATCTTTTTTTTCTTTCTATTGATTTTGTATCCAGAATAAGTATTTGATTACCTTCATCAACTTTTATATAGATCTTTGTGATCTGATAATTATTAATTCTTCACCATCTATTTTAACATTTCATCTTGCATTCCCCTCCTTGAATTTCGATCCCAATTATCTGTTTATTTTTATAACCTTGTTAGCCAAAACTTCCAGAGCAATTACAAAATGTAAAGGGAGAGCGAGAAATCTGAATTCTTGTCCAGGATTCATTTTGTTTAATTCCTCTAATAAAAAGTCAATTCAAAAATATGAAAGCTTTCCCCACATCTATAAATATTATCACTGCTGTCTTTTTCTTAAAGAATTCTAGCCCATTTATGATAAATCTGCTGTTTGGCTATTCACTCTTGAACCTCTCTCTTCAAGTTTGACCACACAGACTTAAGTTTCCTAGCCCCATTGCACTGAACTCTCCGTCCATATGACAAAGTCAGTAGGAGCTTGCTATTTTTTGCTTCTCTTTTTTGACATTAATTCCCTGCAACAGATCGTATGCTACTGACAATCATTTTAGCAGCATTGATAGATTTAAAAATTTCTCCATCCATTTCTCCATCTAGATTACGTTTCTGTTGGTGAATGGAAATGTATTCCCTTGCATTAGTGTTCCATTACTGATATATAACCTGGAATTTGTTCTCTCCATTTTTTCCTGTCAAACATAGCCCTCATGATCTTCGATACGTTCATTTTCAGTTCCATATCCCTCATTCGTCATACAATCAATCAAATGCTAGCTGCAAATCATTCAGTTTTTCAGCAAGCAATGCAGCATCATCACAGGCAAAAATACTTGAGAATACAGCTCCCACAACCCAATATATCCAACAATCAAGGTGGCTTTCTTATTTCCCGGTTAATGTTGAGACATTCCCTAAGCAGCCCCTTTATTCTCATGCCTGTTTTCCTTCCATTATGTGTTTCCAGTATTTCCATTTCCATGATCACATTCAGCAACCAGACTTCAGCTCCTTTCTCTCACAAAATGTCCCATAAGTCAAGTCTATTTACTTTAATCAAAATGCTTGCTCTAAATCAGCAAGATGTGTGTCAGGGTTGTGCATATAAACATCTTTCCTCTCCTCCTCACTTGCATTCTTTTAATTTTTTCCAACAAAATTTTCCTCTAACGGTGGTTTGCACACTTTTATAGCACATCAAACCCACACAATTATTTATAGATCCCAAAAGATAGTACATGCATGCTGGCTAAACGTAATTTCAACTTTATTTGAATTTTTTTTACCTGCAGTTTCTACCTTCCCTCGTTTATGGTATTCACCATACATATATCTCAGTCTCTCTTGCTGTCAACGTGCCTATCCCTTGTAGTTTTCTGTATCATTTCGTTTCTTATATGATTTTAGTTTCTGGAGAGAAAGATGTAAATATTATAATAGCTATGTGACTTTGCCATGAAGTCCTCTGTGGCAGCCCCATCCCCCTTTTTCCATCTCTTTGAAGGGCAGACAGTCATATCCAATTTAAGAAGAAAAAAGGCAAGAAAAATCAAATGCACAGGTAATGCCTTGGTAAGGCCAACTTGGAATACTGCATCCAGTTTTGGTCACCACGATGTAAAAAAGATGTTGAGACTCTAGAAAGAGTACAGAGAAGAGCAACAAAGATGATCAGGGGACTGGAGGCCAAAGCATATAAGGAAAGGCTGCTGGAATTGGGTATGTCTAGTTTAACGAAGAGAAGGATGAGGGGTGACATGATGGCAGTGTTCCAATATTTCAGGGGTTGCCACAAAGAACAGAAAGTCAAGCTATTCTCCAAAGTGCCTGAAGGCAGGACAAGAAGCAACGGATGGAAACTAATCAAGGAGAGAAGCAACCTAGAACTAAGGAGAAACTTCCTGACAGTTAGAACAATTAACCAGTCGAACAACCTGCCTCCAGAAGCGGTGAATGCGCCAACACTGGAAGTTTTTAAAAGAGATTGGAAAACTGTTTGTCTGAAATGGTATAGGGTTTCCTGCCTGAGCAGGGGGTTGGACTAGATAATCTCCAAGGTCCCTTCCAACTTTATTATTATTATTACTATTATTATTATTATTATTATTATTATTATTATTATTATTATTATTATTATTATTACTATTATTATTATTAAATACTAAGAATACTCAAGGACAGCAAGAAAGGCATCTGCTATTTACAGAGATGATGAAAAAAAGTGGCCTCTCCTTGACTCTCTCTGGTCATTTCTGTAGAGCAAGTAGTCTTGAAGTTGCCCATTGATAGCCAACTGAACAGGCCCAAAGGTCACAAGTAACAATCTTTGGTATAATTATGTAAAGTGCTGTATGTCTTAAGGTAATTACATCTATCAATATATGCCCTGCACCCTCGTCCCTTAGTGATATAGGACTTTATTATTATTATTATTATTATTATTATTATTATTATTATTATCATCATCATCATCATCATCATCATCATCATCATCATCATCATCATCATCATCATCATTGTTTATTAGAGCTTTCAATTATTATCTCTGAGTAAATATATTTTATAAACTTTCTGGAATGCTTGCATTGCTATCAATATTTTTTTCTATTTTTTATAGTTGCTTCAGGTTTTTTTTCCTTGTTTAAATTCCCACAGTCTACATTTTTATAGCTATCCTCCTATTTTAAATACCTTGCCTGTTATATTCTATTTCTGCCCACTCACAGTATAAAATGAAACAGTTCCAGAATGCATTGCTTGGCCTCCTTTTTTCTTGCAAACAAATAGGTTTTAAAATATTTCTTTTCTGAATACGGGGTATGATTTTTTATTTTATTCTGTTTTGTTTGGATTGATCTCACTGAACTGTAGTGAGGCTTCAGTATCTGAAAAGGCAAATATTACTCTCAAAATTCTTTAAAAAATTCTTTTTACTTTTTTACATATTTTTCTTCATTTTTTTCCACACTGGCATAGGGGGCACCCCATATGATCTTTTTGCCTTTCATCTGTCAATTTGGGCGGGAACACACCTTAATCTAAAATGACTACCCATTGAAACAAATTTTACTTTTTAGTAATCTGTTTATTTGTCCTAACTTCATGCACTGAAGCTGTTACCTAGTTTGGTAATGAAACATTTGCAAGCAAACAGCCAAGCTCAGAGAGCACCAAAGACTTCATAGTTCAGTGCTGAGCTACATATATTCTCTTCTACTGATTTTGTCCTAAGCTTTCCTCAAACTTTCATCAACTTATTCTTTCCTCTCTGTGCATACCATCGTCTTTTTCTCTTCCCAAAACCTACTGCCATGCAAGCTGCACATTTTAGATAATTTTATCTAATTCACATTCTGCAAATTGGTTGGGCTAAATCACATGGTTGTCCCTGGAATTGGCTGCCAGTTACGGTTTTAATTGGATGATGTAATGACCCTCCTTAATTAGCCATATCAAATGCTGTGCCTGTACTTTTCTTCTACATTCCCAGTAGCAATCTTCCTCTTGCTATATAAGACTCTTATTTAAAGTTATTGAATATATATCATCAGTGCAGGCTTCTCACAGTGCCCAATGGTTTACATTCAATTAGTCTTCGTCACACAATCTGTGTCACTCATATTAAAGGTAAGAAAATGCACCATCTTATGCTGCCAAGTCTCTTCCTCAAAACATCACAGTGCTAGGCAGAAAATATTGTTTACCCAACACTCAGTTGTTGAACCCCAACTCTCATTGTTTATTTTAAGAATCCATCAATTCTATACAAACTATTTCTCAGGAAATCTATATCTGGTTTTATTCTTGAAACATCACATATTTAACTTTGAATTCAAGGATTCTTCCTCCACCCATATGCCGGAAGCTTTGTTCTTACCCCAAGACATTTTAAACTAATGAAGTAAAGGACAAAAGAGTGTCCCTCCTACTCCATTTATCAAAGCTCAGCTGCTGGTGAATATTTTCTATATTAGAAGCAGTGAAGTATTAGCATTTTCAGAATTGCTCCTGGCACAATATTCTTCTCTGCATCTCAAAGCAACAAGCCATCTTATTAACTAGAGCAGGGGTCTCCAAACTTGGCAATTTTAAGACATGTGGACTGGCTGGCTGAGGAATTCTGGGAATTGAAGTCCACAAGTCTTAAAGTTGCCAAGTTTGGAGAACCCTAGACTAGAGGAAAGGCCAAATAGAGGTTTTTTTCCCCTAACATCTTTCTGGTACTTCCTAACACCACCCATCAGAGTGGACAACTCCTGATAGGGCTTGCTTATTTATTCTACCCATGCTCATTTTAGCTCTGAGCACATCTTGTGCCAGATGGCCAGTTTACTACAGTAATGGAGAAAGCAATATGCATAAACTGATGTTCTGAGATAATTATCCATTCTTTTTATTGTGTGGCTGGTTGTAGATATTCAAAATGTAAGCATTACAAGGAGCAAACTAAGAACCAGTAATGATCTACTGAATAATTTGGGCTCTCATTTTGCTTTAATTTTACAAATGCAATACATGATAATGTGATTTAACCTTGGTAACTATTTTATCTATCCAAAGTTAAATTCAGCATTTCACTACAAGCAATCCATGGTCCATGAATCCATGAAAGTAACTGATACATCTGCCCGTGTAGTTTATAATTTAAGATAATCAATATCTTTAAATATTCATTGGGCATATTACCTGCTTTAATAAGAATGCATTAAAAAGGCATGTGGAAAATAGAACAAAAATTATGGTTCTATTTTTTTCCCTCTATTTACTGTAGCTAGCTGAGTTTAATAGCACTCTGATTACCTGAGTGCCAGTCATGGACTCTGGCAGGTTGTAGAATAGTTAAATTATAGTTTAAACTAAAAGGGACATGACAATTTTAGTGTGAAATGTCTTGAGGAAATGAATCAGTAATAAGCCAACATCTTTGCACATAAAGATGTAGTAAGCTATGCAAGATTTGACACTCTGATACCCATCAGATTCACTAATTCTAGCAACAGTGCTTAAAATGGTGTGATATTATACTATCCAAATTATAATATACTGACAATATTCAAATGCACTAACTGTGGTTGTTTCCACTATTACTTGTGCAGAAGCTTATGAGTAAATTATCCAATAAGGAAATTTATCCAATTTCCTTTTGAAGAAGAAAGATAGGATGATGAAAACTTATTTAAAGTATATGAAAAGGCGGGCTACCTTGTTCTATGATCAACTCTTTCCCCAGCCAGAAGCATTTGACCTACTGATTCACTAATGTTGAAAAAGGGGCTGGCATTCAATTAATCACTTACACTGCAAGTTCCAATTTCCATCTGAAGATACAGACCTGCTCAGTCAAGAGTCATTACTACCCCTTCCTTTACTCCTGCTATTTATGCTGCTTCATCATCTAGCATAAATATAAGTAGTCCTTGAATTACAACCATTTGTTTAATGACCATTCAAAATTACAACCGCACTGGAAAAAAAATAACTTACAATTGTTTTACACTTACGACCCTTGCAGCATCCCATGGTCACGTGATCAGAATTTAGACGCTCGGCAACAGGCATGTATTGTTGATGGTTACAGGGTTCTGGGATCACATGATCATCAGGTTTTACACTCTTCTGACAAGCAAATTCAATGGGGAAGCCAGGTTCACTTAACAATCATGACAACTGCAGTGATTCACTTAACAACGGTGGCAGGAAAGGTCATAAAATGGGGCAAAACTCACTTAACAACTGTTGTGCTGATCAACAGAAATTTTGGGCTTCTCTGTAATCATAGGTCAAGGATTACCTATATAGTTGTATAGATCCGGCAATTACCAGCAATGCTGGGATGTATTTCTACAGTAGATCAGAAAAGGTAGGGGTTAAAGAAAGAAAGACTCCCAAATGAAGTCTCTACCTTAACTATGAAAGCCCATTGTTTATTAGGGCCTATCTGTGGTTTCTTCTTCATGAGGGGGGCTATGCAGATCTGGTTCCATTAGCACTATGAGCTGCATCTTTAGAGGAATGGCTTCCTCTGAAGTTGGAGGGCAAGCTGTAGGGTAGGACTTCCTCCTTGCCCTATCTTCTGGCTCCAGGAATTCCCCTCTTCCCTTCTACAGGTAAAGTACTATGAAATCTTGCCACTATTTCACCATCCTCCCTCTAAGAGGTGGACTTGCCATTACCCTATGTACCATACATTACCATTTTATAACTTTCTCTCCTCACTTGCAATTACAAGGTTTTATGAGTTCTTAGTTTAAAGGATGACACACATGGAGATAAAAATTGTAATTAATTGAAGTCAATGGATTTTTTTTTAAAGAAATGGTTTATATACTGGATCTTCACTGACCTCTAAGGCTTCTACCCCTTCTAGTTTCTCAGGAAATATTTTTTTAAAAAAGAATGGTATTTTTATTTATTTATTTATTTATTTA
>NW_015386250.1:672685-674232 GCF_001527695.2 Protobothrops mucrosquamatus | reverse complement strand
GAGCCAGGTATATAATCAACAAGCCCACTTGAACCCCTTGCCCCCATTTCACAAGGAGGGACTCCACACCGTCTATCTGAGGCACAGTGGTCTCCCTAGGACGAAGGCTCTCCCTTATAATGACCGCTACCCCCCCACCCCTACCCCGGGTCCTCGGCTGATGGAATGCCTGAAAACCCGGCGGGCAGATGTCTACAAGGGGGACTCCTCCCTCGACGCCCAGCCAGGTCTCAGTAATACCCGCCAGGTCCGCACCCCCCTCTAAAATAAGATCTTGTATGAGGGGGGCCTTATTTACCACGGACCTGGCATTACATAACAACAGCCGATTTAATAACTTATCAAATGTATTGTTTTTTTCTCTAAACTTTTAGTTACTCAAGAGCAGTTTCTGTCACCTGCTCCTTAAACAGCCACTGATGATAAGAACTTAAACGTAAACTTGTTTCTTAGGCTATCAAACAGCAGTTGTCAGTTGCTTGCAATGGGGCCCTCAAGAAAAAAAGTTCCTTGCGACAAAAAAAAATAATAAGAGTATGTTTTAGCCCATGGAAATGATTCTGTTTTTTTATTTTTATAAAAGTTTTATTAATTTTTAAAAATCACAGTCTTAAGTGCTTAGTAAACAACATGTCTGGACTCAGATATTTAACATTAACATCTTCAATATAAATCTGTTCAATACTACACAATCCAGTATTTTTCCCCTGATCCTCCTTTCTTCTCCATATTTTTTCCATTTTCCCTTCATTACACCATTACAATTTTGGGGTTCTGTTAATGTATACAGAGTTAGATATAACCATCTTCATCATATTTTACTAATATCATACAAATAATAATATCAATTCATAAATAATATCATTAATCAATATCCTGTTTTTCGTGTTCTTGTTAAAGTTTGATTTCTGATCAGTATTTGAAATGTCTTTATCAGCTATGATTTTCTCAATATTAATTACATTTATATAGCTGAAAGTTTTATTCAAATCTATCCTCCTCTTATCTTCATATTTCCCATATCAAAAAAAATGTTAACTTAATTCTAAATCATATCTTGCATTATAAAGGTCTAATTATATCTAAGGGTCTTCTGTTCTTTTAATCTTATTCAAAGAAATATTTAAACATATAATGAATGCCCTCTCTAAAAGATCAAATCTTCTGTTTTTTAAAATCTGACTCTCACTTTCTTTCTTTGCCAAGTCGCTTTCCAAGCCAGGGCAATTAGATCGCCCAAGAATTTTCTTTCTATTTTTGTAAAAATTGCTTGGCATGAGGAAGACAATTCAGATAGGGTATTTTGGGGGCGGAATTCTGCCCATTTATATTCCTTTAAAAAAAAGAACACATCACAAGTACATCACAATTGAAACCCCCCCCCACCCCCCACCCGGACTTCCCAAACCTAATCCCAGGATACTATTCATCTAAAAGTAACCTTATGTAATATCCCTAACTCCACAAAATATAATTCTACATAAGTAGGTGAAATATATATATATATATAAAAAGAGAAAATTTTTTATCTAAAAACCTAACCTATA
>NW_015386250.1:651856-669209 GCF_001527695.2 Protobothrops mucrosquamatus | reverse complement strand
GTTTGCCATATATTGTTACAATTATGCCCACGGGTATATCCCATCTAAAATTTATTTGTCTGAGCTTCAGCTCCTGTGTCAAAAAGGCATAATCTCTGCGCGCTCTAAGTATTTTTGCTGGAATTTCCTTTAAGAGAATAATGTCTTGATTCAAAATTTTAAATCTCTGTTGATAAAAGAGCTGCATTATTTCATTGCATCTAGACTTTCTTGTAAAATATATCACAATGTCTCTGGGTAAATTCTTTTGCTTTGCAATCCAGGAGTTTACCCTAAACACATGCTCTATTTCAAGATAGATTTCCTGGCCACACGATAAGGCATCCCCAAGTGCATCTGCAATTACTTGTCTTAAGTTCTCCTTTGGATCTTCAGCTAACCCACGAATCCAAATTGCAAATTCCATGTCCCGAAATTTATATTCCTTAAACAACTCCCAGTTCCTTTCTCCCTCCATTTCTCTTATCAATACCTGTCTCCCAAGTTGTGCTATTTCTCTTAACAGCTCTATATTCCCTTTTTAAAAATCTTTTTCCTTGCCATCAGATATATTTTGCAGATCTGAGGGGTAAAAGGTCTTTTGTGGTTTCAATGTTATAGCTAAGTCTTGCAGTATTTTGTTTGTATATAGTTGTTTGTATTTCCCTTCTTTTTTCTCTTCCATCTCTAAATCTATTTCCTCTGTTTCAACTTCTGATTTCTGGATTGTTTGTTCATATTTTGTAATTGTTATCTGGGAGCTTTCTAGTTGTAGATTTAATTTGGAGATTTGCTCATTTAGATTGTTTTTTTTTCCAAAGAGAAAATCTTAACAGTTATCTCAGTTTTCAAAATTATCGAAACTGTAGATTTATGTTACTTCCACTTGAATATTGTATGTTTCTGTCCCCCATAAAATTAAAACGCCGCTTCCGTTTACATTAGGATGTTTTTAGCTTCTTGGGAGTCTTTCCCAGGAAATTCAGCTGTAAAATAGTAAAGAAAGGATCAATATTCACACCCAGTTCCAAACGTGCTGTTTACCATGTCTTAAGTAGTGCTTTTTTTCTCCTTCAGTTGTCAGCAGCTAATGGCCGGCCACAGGAATGTAGCCAGTCTTTCCCCTGCCAGTTTGGAGGGCTTTCCTTGGATTGAAGGGAAAGACTTCCATCTCTCCGTGATTGACAAGGCACCCCTCCTCTTCATTGCCTCTTTGGGGCAATTTTAGGCTCTTTTCAGGGGCCCCAGCAGGGCAAAATCAAGCATGGAAGGCAGAGCCCTGCCTTCCCACATCTCTCCGCGATGCAAAACGGAAGTCTGGAAATGATTCTGTTTCTGTTCAATGCAAATAAGGGTTTGTAATTGAAAAATCCTCACCAATTCTTAAAATACGTAGGTGATGCATTTGCAAAAGTACGCTGTAGTTGTTGGATATGAGATGGGCATCAAATAAGTTTTCTAAATAAGTAAGCAAGTAGCACAAGTGGTACAGTGAAGAATTTGGGCACTTTCACTTACAGATGGCATATTTATTTTAGTTTTATTTTTGGTCATGTAAGCGACAAAAGTAGCACTATATAAAAGTAGCACTACGTATTGAATCTATGTTTTAATATGCTGGAAAAACACACAGAGGGATCTAAGCTGGAGATGAATAAATGTGAATGTGCACCTCAATATGTCTCCAGACACTTCCCTTGGTGCTGATCAAGCCACCTGGGTGACCTGACCTATTCCTCAAAACATGCATTACTTGTATCATTACAGGACTGCCTTGGAGGTCACAAAAGATCTCACTGGAGGTGGTTGGAAAAGCATCTTGGAGAGCTAGCTTACTTTCTGGTATAATGAGTTTCACCAGCAAAGCCATTTTGATCTCCCATAGCAGTTATTTTGTGAATATGCCCATTATATGCTATTAGTATTGCAAATGTGCTTCTGTCTGGAAAATGTTGTTTACCATTGGCCTTGATAGAGTAGGAAAAACCAAAAGGAGAGAGGGGAAGGAAGGAAAATGGGCTATAGCTTGTATAGAAGGATTTCAATAGGAGATATTCCAGGAGAAAGGAAGAAAAATCATAGGGCATAGCCTGAGAGGAGAACAAACTTTGGAGAAAGAACAACATAAGAGATATAGAGATAGATTATAAAGTCATATATGTTGCAGTGTCAAGGAAAGCTGGACTTCTCATATTGATCTGAAGCTTCGGCTGCAGCCCTCTGGAGAACAGAGCACCTGCTGTTTCCAGATCAAAATAATCTCTTAAAAGATCCACTAAAGAGCCATTCAATAAATCATAACAGCAACATGTGTCAAAAAATATAGCTGACATTTCAAAAGTCTCTAACCATCTTACATTACGTTTATCAACTATCCTGTCTCTGCTTTATGGCTATATTTTTCCCTGTCTATATATGCATTTTAAATTTTGGTTCCTATATTAAAGGTTATTCTTTTTTATCCTTTTATTTGAGCTTCATACCTTTTCCATTTCACATTATTTTCTAAATATTCTTTTTCTGTAACAATTGATGTTCTTTCTTTTTTTTTAAAAAAAAACAGATTCTTAGGAGTGTGTAGTGTTTTGATTTCATAAACACCTAGAATGTTGGCTTGGGTGTTTAGTGGAGCAGTGGCATAAAGAAAACATTATGGTTAATGTAATGAATATAGTGTTATGTCTCACTGACACTTATACTGTAAGTCAGCAACAGTATGCATAAAGTCTCTATAAGCATGGCCAATATTATCATGCTTTTATGTATAACCATTTCTCTCATTTTATATGTGATTTTTGAATTTTGGCAATAGAAGGATAATATCAAGGTATCAGCATTTGGCTTCTCCCCAAACACATTAATGCAAATTAAAAAGCATGGAACAATAATAAAAGAAACAAAAACCTTTGAAGTTTAATCAAGTCTCTAGGGTTGCCAGGTCTGCTTCCAAAAAATAGCGGACAAGCGGGGGGGGGGGGTTTAAGTAGTAAAAAAAGTAGACTGTACAGCTTTAGATTACGTACCATTTCATCATAAAGCTTTTGAATAAAAAAAATGTCCACTATTTTGTGAAAAAAAATAGTGAACATAATGTGAAAAAAGTGGACTGTCCACTCAAATAGTGGACACCTGGCAACCCTACAAGTCTCCTCTCCCTAAAATTGAGCTCAACTCTTAGTGAAACAGAGACCCATCTATGTTGCTTCTTGGTAACCATAGCCTTATATACGTACCTAATGTTTTCTGTATTTTCAGGAATGTTGATTCATTTTCCAGAAAGAAAATTACAAGTTTACTGGACAAAACAACTCAAATACTCTTGGATAAATACTCAGAATCCATCAAAAGCTCCTTTAAAAGTGAAACTATGGGTAAATGCTGGAATGGCGGTGTAACAATACTAAATTTAAAAACATCCATCAGCTTGCCAAGCTCCAGGAATAGGCCTTTTAGCTTTGCCAGGTTGGCATAAATATTTTTCTCTCACAATGATTTTAATGAATTAGAGTGTGGTGTTTTTTTTAAGTTATTTATCAGAAGTGATTGGAGCTTAAGGAAGAAGAGGACAAGACCAAAAATGATTAGGCCACTCAGATGGATTCTGAGTATTTATCCAAGCGTATTCTCTGAGAGGGCTAGTGACCCTGCTCTAGGAGAGATAACTGAAACACCTGCTGGCAGATAATTTCTGAAATTAAGGCAGCAGACATGAGAAATTACAGCTAAGGCTATAGGTAGTCCTACTATCTCTGTTTTAATTATAGGCCTCCAAAATATAACTTCACATACATGAATTGCTGAAGGATATTCGGTTGATTATTTTGTCTTCTAATTCTGCATACACTGCAGTGCTCATAATGCTGTCAAATTAAGAAATCTTCGTCACAGCTCTGAAAGTTATGCATACATTACTAAAGCTTTTCAGTAATGAAAAATGAAGGAAAAAATCCACAATTTAGTCTTGAAATGCCAAGAAATGCTTGTATTAGCTAATATTAAAAGTGATTTTATATACAGCAAACTACCTTGGGACAGAGAAAATAATAATTTAAAAAGTCAAAATAGCTAATCGCTATTTACTATTAACATTTATTTTGAAATGGTTAATGATGCCTGAATTGACATGAATCCTCTTCTTTACAAAACAAAATTAGCTCAAAGTTTTACAATCTTAATCACAATTATTATTCATCACATGTTAATATTTTCGAGATTGGACTATAAGTGAAAATGGTTTTTCAATGGATCATCATCCCCATATTAAGTAGCTGGCGCTGCTTAACTTCTAAATGTGGTTTATTTTTCGGGTTAGGATATCTTAATAAGTCAAAGAATGTCACAGAGTTACATATAATGCTTACCGCAAGTAAAACCAGGAACGAAGTCTCCTTAATTACGTTACAAAAAATGTCTTTTTATTGTGGGGATACTATTGCTAACAGAGAGGACATGGTAGGTAGCAGGATACCCCAATCCTGCCCTTCAACAGATACCCCTTCCCAATTTCTGTTGATAGGGTTTCCCACAGTGGTATTTGGCTGTGCCCAGCAAACTGCTCAACCGAAATAAAAGCAAAGCAGTGCTTGGGGCAAGTCATTTTCTTCTCATCTAAGGAAAAAAACAACAACAAGGGAGCTATTTTCTATGACATCAAACCTGAAGGCTCATATCTTCAAAGGCAATAAAGCACTAGGAGAAGAGAACTGTAAAATATCTTATAATGGTTACCCTCCCAAGCAATCCTTACTTATTTTCTCATTAGAAGTCCTGGGAGATGGTTACAGGCCACAGGCTACATCTCACCTTTCCCTTATCATCCTAGCTACAAAAAAGAGTGACATAAACTGGAGAGGGGAATTAAATGACTAGACTGAGGGTGACTAATGCATTTAGGCGTAGAGGTGAGTTTGAGGCTCTGGGGGTTATATGCTCAATTACCAACAGCTAACTAAAAGGCTTGGAAGCTGCTGCCACCATACCCAAAGAGAGAAGAAAAGGAAGACTGAACAAATAATCTAGCCTGCAAGGACATTTCCTCTAACTATGACGATCAGCTCTGAATGAGGAAATAATGTCCATTAGTGCCATTTAGGCAGCAATTTGGGCAAATACAGTCTTTCAGAAAATAATTATACAGATGTAAAATGACTCTTGAATCGGCTTTATCTTCGATGTTCAGGTTTAAAAGAGACCATACAGAACAAATCTAATGATCAGTAGAGGGAAGCACTTTCTTTTTCCTTTCCCCCCCCCCCCCCACCCTGCACCATAAATACCACTAAATGCATTGCAGAATTCTCAAATCATGTCAGAATACTGACTGGTTAATTGCAATCCGTCTTACGCAATTTAATACTTTAGTATACAACAAATCTCCAGGGAATTGAGGAAATGGAAATGTAATATCCTGTTTGAAAGAGCCCACCCTCTCAGGAGGCCTACGGGCACAGTCTTTCTTCCTAGATAAGGGCTGACAGACGCCTCCATTACCCAACAGTAACAAGAAAGTCCTCACTGGGCTGAGCTGTCATCACACCAAGGCTACTAAGATGCTACCTGTTCACCAAACTTTGCTTTATAATAATTTGCATGGAATCCTTGCTTGTTAATGTTAGAACATGAATGTATTCCCACTGAAGTAGGAATACCTTCATTCTACAAAGGTCTTCTTGGTGCTATTAGGTGGATCAGCCCATACTCAGTCCCTCTGTCATTGTCCGGAGCAGGTAACTAGGGCAAATTATATAACTGAAAGACATAACCAAATCATTTTCACAGAAAAATATGTAGGTGTTCCTTCTCCAACCTTTTCCTCCCATCATTTTCTAACCACACTTGTTACTTGTACAAGGCATTTATATTTGGTTCTAACCTCCTTATGTACACACTCCCATTTCTCCTTAGTATTTCATTTTAGAGAAAATGCTTTTGCTCTGTGATTCTTGTAGCTTCTAAATTATATGTACTGGATATTATAGAAATTGTAACCAATGTTTACATCCAAGCTTTTAATACTGTATATCATACAGTAACATGGATCTAGCATGTAGAAATCCAGATGACCGCTAGATGGAAGCAAAAAAGTTATCTATATCTCTTCCCTGCTATCTAATGATCATATAGAGTTTTGCAACCCAAATCTAATAATTGTATCCAGGGTTGTTCACAGTCAATAGAGCTCTACCTTGTAGCCCCAGAATTTTCTCCAGTAGCACTAACAAATTACAGCAATTCCACTCCAGAAAATTGGCAGTGTGACATTTCCTCATTTTAAGATGGGACATATGTAAACATTATTGAGTGAGCTCTAAAATAGATTGAAAATATTTTTTATAAAAGAACCACCAATTATGTATAATATGCCTGCTTTGCACCATTAACTCGCACAATGCAGCTTTCTCTCCTAAAACAAGCAGCCTCTTATCAGCCAAATTGTCCATGCTGATGTATAAGATACTTTACATAATGTCACCCTTCTCTTTACCCTCAAAAACTCTGTGGCATGGGTTGGGCTGCAAGAAAGTACAGTAACTAGCTCAAGCAGGTTAAGAATGTGGTGGTTCAGGCGGTAATGGGCATGCCATTGGATGCCCATGGGATGCCATTGTTGTCTGAGCTGCACTGATTGCCAGTCATTCCAAGTGATGGTTATCATGTATAAAGCCCTTAATGACTTAGAGCCTGGTTACTTGAGGGATTGTTTGTCTCCCATAACATCTGCCTGTCTGATAAGACCTGGCATAGTGCATGTGCTTCAAATCCTCTCAATTAAACAGTGTCATCTAGTGGGCCACCAAAAGATCTATATGACTTCCACACTGATGACAGAACAACAGAGATGGAAGGAATCTTGGAGGTCTTCTAGTCTAGTCCCCTGCTCAAGCAAGAGATCCTGGCTGTCCAATCTGACATTCCGTAAAGAGTTGAAAACCTGGTTATTTCCCTAGGCCTTGGAGTAGAATGGTGCTGAAGATGTGGTTTTGTTTAGCATACCGTGGTTCTGGATGCACATCTGTTTGTTCTTTCATGTTGTTGTTCTAGATATTATTACAGTGTAAATAACCATCATTAGTGGATATTGGGTGTTTTCAAATCTATGCTGGCACAGTGGTTAGAATGCACTATTGCAGGCAAACTCTACCCAAAGCCTGGAGTTCGATCCTGATGGGGCTCAAGGTTCACTCAGCCTTCCATCCTTCTGAGGCCAGTAAAATGAGGACCCAGATTGTTGGGGGCAATAGGTTGACTTTGTGAGAGCGGTTTAATAGCACTATGAGTGCTATTGCTATATAAATAGTTAAGGAAAGTGAATTATCTATGGTAAATGGGGACTTGAGTTTCAGTCTCTCTAATCTAAGTCTAACACTTTAACCACTACCACACCAACTCTCATTCATGTACTCTGTTTACCTAGCAGAAAACAGAAGGATCCTAGAACAGGGTGTATAGTAGCAAAAGCATTATCTTATGCAGTGGGAACAATAAAACAATTACAACAAACAGCAAAATGTAAACAGCAAAGTTCATCAGTTCAAACCCATTAAAAATTTAAAGAAGTAGCAAGTTTTTGACAACTTCTTAAGAAATAATCACCAATGAACTTCTCTTGGGGGATGCAAACTAATTATGCAGAAGGATGTTTCTTTCCAAGAAGTTAATTTGATATCCAGGACAAAAATGCCACCATTATAAAGAATATGAAGGGTACCCAAAATTAAATTACGAAAAATTAATTGCCACAAATAAACATCTTAAAAGAGATTGGCAGGAAGAGAGGTTATCTCTGAAACAAACATTTTGTAGCTTTTTCCCCTTTTAATTGGAAACAGAACAATACCCACTTCTAAATCCCATTGAATGTTATGGGACTCACTTCTGAGTAGTCAGGATTGGGCTGTTAGCTTGATCTTTGAAAAACAGTTCAGTATAATTATGAAGACAACAATGAAATCAACATTTTAGTAATTAAGGAAAATAATTGGACTTTGCTTTTTCTCTCCACACTGGATCTGGTGGAACCTAGAGGGAGATGGCTAATGCAGCCTAACTTTCTCCAGGGTGCTCATCCAGAATAAAGCTTATTTCACAGTTCTTGGTGATGGATATTACAAACTAAGATAAGCAACTCTAAATACTTCTAAGAAATGTGGCTCAGATGGAATAACTGAATTTCTGGTTTTGGTGATATACAAATGTTCCTTAAAATTATTTTTTTGTATTCCACATATTCATTGGGTTATGTTTAGTAATTTACAATTAATTGCTGCCTCACTATTTTCCTTAAAATGTCTTTAGATATGCAGGATGAGATTGAGCAAAATTAACTGCTCCCAGCTGCCTTACTATGTCAATTTCTCTTGAAATAAGTCTGATTGAAATCAACTAGATTTACTTCTGAGTAAACACATATGAGATTGTACTGAAGAAGCTCACCAATTTTAACAAAAAAAATCAGGAATGTACTTAAGCAAGACAATCAGATCCAGATGATCCGTACATGACAGCAACAATGGATTAGAATACCTCCAAGGTCCCTTCCAGCTTATTCTATTCTATTCTATTCTATTCTATTCTATTCTATTCTATTCTATTCTATTCTATTCTATTCTCCCATCTACTGGTCATCTGGATTTGTGCAGACCAGATCAAGTAGTCCTAACTTAACATTCTTCCTTTGAAGATATTCCAATATATTTTATTTGAATATATTCTTGGCTTAAACAGGAATGTACATTTTTCCAACCACATCACTAGTTCAAAGTTCACCTTCGATATCTTAATTTCTTATTGGAAGAGAGTGAAGATATAGCTCAGCCTAGAATACAGGTTTTCAGAAAATGATGCACAAATTCTCATGAATTTCCTTATTGGTTTATGAATTTAGGAATAAATATCTCTCTGGAATACAATTTTAGCAAACGAGCAAAAACAGACATTCAATACCCCAAGTGCTTCTATTCATTATTGATTCAATAGGAATTAATATTTGTAAATGTCCTTCTGCTCAAAGAATGGGCAGTTGTGGAAGATAACTAAAACCCAGCTGAAAACAGGAAAAATTTCCAAATCCAGCACTGAATCATATTTGAAGGCATTCAGTGCAATACGGATATCCCCAGATTTAATTCATGTAATCTCAGTGATCCATTCTCCCCAACGCCACCCACTCACAGCTTTCTTTGGGGAAAAAATTACCCAATGAAATAGCTTTGATGAGGGAGGAAATAATGGGGATTTCAGTTCTCAAGAGGTGTTTGAAGCTGGATGAATAGAGTTAGGTTAGTTTGATGGATTTCTAGGCTGAAATCAGGCATTTGACAAGTAACCTCCCTGTCATGCATATATGCAGCTTTCAAATTCTCTTATTCTACCTTCATCAGAAAGGTGGGTCTGCTGATCTTGTAGATGAATTCTTTCATGTTTAGTGCTACATTCAGGGAAAGAGAAATGGTCTCCTTTTAAAAGCTTCTCTCTTGAAGCAAATGGAGGGCCCTGGGCT
This sequence comes from Protobothrops mucrosquamatus, assembly GCF_001527695.2. Classification (NCBI taxonomy): domain Eukaryota; kingdom Metazoa; phylum Chordata; class Lepidosauria; order Squamata; family Viperidae; genus Protobothrops; species Protobothrops mucrosquamatus. Next base: position 659,731 of record NW_015386250.1, on the reverse strand, counting down.
AATCTATGGTAATGAACAACAGTTTTTGAATAAGTCAGCAACATTTATCCCAACCCTTACTTGTTTGCTGTATGTTTACAGATGAAAAAAGATAGTAAAACTTAGTTTAGATTATATAAAAATTAACAGAGGATGAAAAGAAGAAGACAAAAGAAAAAAACATTAAGATAAGGTCCAGTGAATGTACCTTCACTGAAATAAAATCTTTATTTATCGAAGACCAGTACAAGGCAGGTGGGGTACAGTTAATTAAAAATCATGGTCTAAAAATGATCATAATTATTAAAAATCCCTAAAATATGTAAAACAGAAAGAATATATAAAATCAGGGCTTTTTTTCTCATAGAACGCCCAGAACGGAGTTCCGGCACCTTTTTTGGATGGAACCTTGTAGGGTAGGCAAGGCAGGTTGTATGACGTCTGTGAGTTCCAACACCTTTTTTTTTTAATAGAAAAAAAGCACTGTATAAAATACAAAAGTCCAAAGGGGATCTAAAAGGAGGGATAGGAGCATTAGATGAGTGTAGGGGAGCATTAAAGTTAGTAAAATGTAAAGGTTTCCCATATCCAGTCGTGTCCTATTCTAGAGAGTAGTGCTCATTTTCATTTCTTAGTCAAGGAAGCCAGTGTTGTCTGAAGGCATTTTCCATGGTCATGTGGCCAGCATGACTATATGCGAGGTGCATGGAATGCTGTTACCTTCCCACCAAAGTGGTACCTATTTACCTACATGCGTTTGCATGCTTTTGAACTGCTAGGTGGGCAGAAGCTGGAACAAGTAACGGGAGTGCACCCTGTCACACAGCACTCGGGTCTCACACCCAGGTTGTCAGCTTTCCAGCTGATAAACTCAGTGTCTTTAATTGCTGGGCCATTGTGAACTCCAAAAAAGTCAGTATGTGGCATACTAAATCTATTACCGTACAGCGCACTCTGGTACGACAAACTAGATGCTCATTAAGAATAGTTTATGGCACAGGAACCTGACAATATTATATGTTGTAGCAAGGTTAGTATCTGCAAGCAGCAGAGAAGTCTAAAATTGTCCCATATTCCTTGGGTATTTATGTATTAAGGGTGAAATGAGGAAGGAACAACAACAACAACACATCTTTCATTTCATCTCAGTTTCTGATTCTGACTTGATGGCTGATATGTTCTCCAGGTAGAACATTCCACAAAACAAGCACTGTTGTAAAAAGTGTCAAATTCTTTATTTTTGGAGGTCTGAATTTTGGAAAATCTGGGGCAACACAAAAAGAGTGAAACCTTTCCTTCTGGAGATCTACAGTATATATGTGCAGGAGAGAGAACAGAAAAATTGTATTACCTTCTTTCAAATGAAGATCACAAGGGGCTGGTAGCTCAGGAGTTCTTTCTCAGAGATATAAATTATGAGTCCTGTAGCTCCAGCCAGGTTTTTTTCAGGCTGGACATTAAATCAACATCAGAAACAATTATTAATAAATATGATTTTGAACTTTTATTGCATTCCTCTTGTCTATTTGTACCAAAAACATGAGACATGGCACTCATAGTTCCCAAATTGTAATCGATGCTTAGCAGTAAAAGTCCAGGATGACCTCAGTGAAATCACTCAGGTGTGTAGTTCCTTGTATTCAAAATTCAAATATTAATGAGAAATGCCTTCTGGTAGTTATGGAGATGAATGGATAGTCTCTTCAAGCAACTTACATAGTGAAATTGGAATAGAAATTATTAATATTAATTAATGAAAGGTGCATTATATACTCTAATTGATGAACAAAGAGCAACTATGGATCTCTTGACTTATCAAATGGTAAAAGCTTTTCTCATAAAAAAAAAAAGAATGAGCTAATAATCCTCTGAGGAATATTATTTATTGGGCCATATTCATCTTCATAATAACACTCACATTATTAAATCCAGTTGCATTACATGAAATTATGCCCTGTGAACCTGGGATTTAATAAAAAGCATTTCACAATATTAAAACACTTCGTTACAAACACAGCTTGTATGCTCTTCAGCTGCTGCTATCAACAGTACAACCAATGGTATATATAGAAAATTATCCAAGCATAGAAAAATAGATGTTATAGTGGAATAAAAGGATTTTTTTCCCCTGAACAGTATTTCAGAAAACAGTAAGAAACATACTAAAGAAATGTTGCTCATAATGAGACACCATCACGAAAACTTACTTTTTACATGTTAAATGTACATACAGAGTAAGATCTTAAATCAAATTTTAAAATCACAATAATTCATATGCATCAATAAGGAATGTAATTGCAATGATAAAATTAATATTAATATCACATTTGATTTTTCAAAGCCACTAAATCTATGCCAAATCCAAGCATCGTGATTTGTTCCTTGTTTATGGAAAGCTGTTACTCAGAAATAATTCACAAGGAGTTCAGTGGAAAATGATGTATGTACAGCTGACAGTACAAAGCTGATACATTTCACTAAGATATTCCTTCCTTACAGAAGCCATTGGAACTAAAAGCCCAGATGATCAAAAGATGAAGAAGAAGCCAGGGGAAAAGTCCTGTCAATTTTTCGCAGTGTTGTGATCAGCTAAGTCCTCCGCTAGGAACGACTATTCTGTAAATGAGAGACCAACACAGAACTGTCTATTCACAGAGAAGGAGGGGGAAATGATTCATCCGTGTTAACTTTTCCCTCCCTATCCTCCTTTCTTTTCATTTTTTTAAATTTTATTCGGGGACATTATAATTATGGGGTCCTTGGCGCTCTCTGAGCTTGGTTGTTTTCTTGCAGACATTTCATTATCCAACTAGGTAACTTCATCAATGATAGAAGGGAATGGGGTTTGCTCTCTTTTTATGTATTAGTGGCTTGCTCTGACAGTGTTGACGGTGGTGTTCTTGGTGGTACAGGGACCACTGCTGTAATTGAGTACATCTACCTTATTGCTGGTCATCATCTTTCCTTCCACCTTTTCCAGCATTATAGACTTCTAATAATATCTAATAATAATGATAAAGTTGGAAGGGACCTTGGAGGTCATCTAGTCCAACCCCCTGCTCAGGCAGGAAACCCTATACCATTTTGGACAAATGGCTGTCCAGTTTCTTCTTAAAAACTTCCAGTGTTGGTGCATTCACCGCTTCTGGAGGCAGATTGTTCCACTGGTTAATTGTTCTAACTGTCAGGAAGTTTCTCCTTAATTCTAGGTTGCTTCTCTCTTTGGTTAGCTTCCACCCGTTGCTTCTTGTCCTGCCTTCAGGCGCTTTGGAGAATAGCTTGACTCCCTCTTCTTTGTGGCAGCCCCTGAGATATTGGAACACTGGTATCATGTCCCCCCTCATCCTTCTCTTCATTAAACTAGACATACCCAATTCCAGCAGCCTTTCCTTATATGCTTTAGCCTCCAGTCCCCTAATCATCTTTGTTGCTCTTCTCTGTACTCTTTCTAGAGTCTCAACATCTTCTCAACACCTTCTCAAGAGAAACAGATCTTAACACAATGTGTCCAAGAAGTGATAGTTTAAGCCTGATCACATGTGCCTTGAATGTGAACTCTGTATTTATTTTTTTATTTTCTTGGCTATCCACAGTATGCTCAAGAATGTTCAAAAACATCAGTATTCTTTCTACACTGCTTCAGTCCAACCTTCACTTCCATCAAGTATCACAACTCTGCACGTCGCAAATGTAGACACGCTTCAGCATCTGAGTATATTTCCCAAAACTTTCATTGCCACTCTTCCAATCTATGGTGTTTTTCTTTGACAGCTGGCTCCTTTACTGTTGATATCAATCAAGAAGACAGAAGCTGTACATTACTAATGTCTTCATTGTCAATTGTAAAGCAGGTTGCTCAACTTATTGTCATTATTTTGGACTTTTAAAATATTTAATTCTAGTCATATTTTTCCCACTGTCTTCCTTGGGTTTTATTACTACAGCTTGTAGTAATAGCATTTTCATCTATCAGAGCAGAATCATCAACAAAGAACACTTTATTAATGTTTCCTCTTCCAATTTTAAAACTACAGTCATTTTCTTCCCGTCAGGTCTCCCTCAGTATATAAGTATGTAAACTGAATACATAAGGAGACTATGCAGCATTATCTCACTCCTTTGTTGACACAGAGTAATGCTCCACCTAGATTGTGGCCTTTTATCTTATGCATAATTTTCTCATGAGGACAGTGAAATGTTCTGGAATTCTCATTTTGTTATGGACACTCCACAGCTTGAAAGAGTTTGCACAACCCTGATTTGCACAAGACCTTTCTATAATCAATAAAGTATGTATTGATTCCTTTATGGTGTTCTTTGGCTTTCTAAATCATCCTGTATGCATCAGCAATAACATGTACTGTATTTTTCCCTTGGCTTTTTCTTAAAGCCTATTTGAACACCCAACATCTCCCTTTCCATGAAAGGGTCTGATTTATGTGGGATAAACTTAAGAATGCAAATTTAAGAATATTGTACGATAGTTTACACAATTTGATAAGCCTTCTTTCTTGTCACTGATACATAGACTGACCTTTTCCTGTTATCTGAGTGTTGATCCAACTTCATTTTTTAATACTAGAGGTTATTGTAATTAGAGAATATTTTCTATACTATTTTGGATGTGAAGATCTCTACTGTACAGAATTTTAATATGCTCCCTCCTTTTGTTTGATCTACAAATTCATTATTTTCTGTCCATAATTTATGTACACAATCCTGTTTTTATTCCAAAATTCTAGAAGAAAATGCACTCAGGGGGTGTGCATTTGTTTAATTAGTTTTCAGTGTGCTATATTACAATAAATAATTCATAGTTTTATGCAATCTTACAAAGAAAAATCCTGTAATCAAAATAGGGATATATTATAATTCCATCTATTCAGATTTGGTACAGCCACATAGTTAGCAGAGAGAAACAGTCTGCTTCAGCATCATGGAAGCCCTAAAACAGTGATGGCGAACCTTTTAGAGACTGAGTGGCCAAACTGCAACCCAAAACCCACTTATGCATCGTCGAGTGCCGGGTGGGCGTGGCCCATTGGGTGGGCGTGGCTGCAGTGGTAAAGGCAGACTGGGTGGGACTAAAAAGTTCAATCAATCAATTCCAACTTTGCAAGACCTTTTTTTTTTCCCCGTGAGAAGTTGAAATTGACTGATAGAACCTTTTTTTTTTTGCACATGGCGGCGGAGGCCTAAAGCGAAAAGGCTTTTATAAAACCCAGCTGAAGGCCTAGAACTGGGGCAACGGCACATGTGCCCACAGAGAGGGCTCTGAGTGCCGCCTCTGGCACCCGTCCCATAGGTTCGCCACAACTGCCCTAAAACAATCACTGCAACTCAAAACTGGTGTTTCAGCAAGATTCCTTTAAAGTCATTAGCTCATTTCAAACACGATTATCTGATTTATTAGGAACTAATTAATTAGGCTGTGCACCACATCTAATTCAAAGAGAAAATGGTCCCACTCAGAACACCAGTTAGGAACTCATTAAAGCACTCACATTTTTCCCAATTTTTCACAGCTGCCATAAGATCCAGGGGAAAAACTGGTTTGGTTTAAGAAGTTGCCACATGGTACCTCTGTGCTCCTTAAGCACTTCTTTTCCTTTGAAATAAAGCAATGCACAGCTTGACATTCTGTAACTAGCTCATGTGGGTGAGTGGTTAAGGTCTAGGACTGAGTGAGAAGATCCAGGTTCTAGTCCACCTTTAGCCACGAAAACTCATTTGGTGACTTTGAGCTAATCACTCTTTCTCAGCCCAATCTATCTTACAGGGTTTGGGTGGGGGAAAAATGGAGGAGGGAACTGGAAGCACTCCACTTATACTATAGCTCCTGGAGGATACAAATCTAAAGAAATACCAGTTCTAAAATGATATTGATGATGAAGATGAAGATGATAAATATAGCAGTAAGATGGTGAGTATCCTAGGGCTAGTGCCAATGCTAGATTTTTCATCAGCCAGAAATAAAAAGCTCTGACTGGAACCCCCTAAAATGAATTTATCTATCATTTTTCTGTTTTGATTTTCATTGCTCACTTCACTGAGTGAGGGGTACTGTTCTTATTAGCCAGTTCTTTGGGACAGTTACGGTGGTCACCAAGATAGCCAACCATACGCAAAAAGCTATAGAAGCTGCAAGATCTGGCAATGGACACCAACCTGAAGGTGAACATTGCCAGAGGCCAGCACTGATCTGGAGGTCAACCCTATCTTCTCTACACATTGACTAAACCAGTGTTTCTCAACCTTGACAATTTTAAAGCATGTGGACTTCAACTCCCAGAATTCCACAGCCAGCATTGCTGGCTGTGGAATTCTGGGAGTTGAAGTCCACATGCCTTAAAATTGTCAAGGTTGAGAAACACTGGACTAAACAGATATAATGCTAAGGAATATTTGCTATTTTCTAAGTATTAAGAGAATCATCCGTGCAGTGTTGTTGAATAATAATAGAGCTGATGAAGTAAATTAAAGATTAGATTGGATCATAAAGAGAAGCAGCATGGCAAGTATGATGCATGGAAAGAAGTCTCAGAAAATGCAGGAGGCAAAGCACAACAGGCTCAAATACAAAGTAATCAAAGAAAGGCTGATCAATTGATAAAGTAGAAATAGAAGAGGCTTCAGAAGGAAGAAAGTGACCAATATTCTATCCTAAAAAATTTAAAATATCACCTTTTCAAAAGTATAAAAGACTGTCTCTGTAAGTGCCCTTTTTCTGAGACAGTAATTAAATCTAACACATGGATGAAAAAGCAAAGGACGATCATGTAGTTGCATAGGCAACACATGATGGCAATGTGCAGAAGAATAATATAAATTGTTATTGCTACAAAAAAAAAGTCCCCAGTCCATTTTTTTTTCAATTGAAATGTTCCCAGTCCTCTCATTTTCTTCCCTCTTGGCATAAGTCCTGGTGCCAGGATAATTTTCTATTCCTAATTTTGCAGCTAATTATCCTATTACAATGTGCTATACAATAATATTATTCACGCTAATATTAGCAGTGTTATCACTTTTATAAATGCTATGTCTACTAAATAAATTAAGCTCCAAGGCTATTAACATTTTGATTACTCTTTAGCAGAACTGAAGTTCTCCTTTAATATTCATCTTGGGCTGGCTGTCACACTAGTATCTGGATTAATTGCAAGGGCAACTGAAATGTGTAGCAATTGTTCCATGTGTGTTTCTTTGGACACGTGACCATGTCCTAAGACAATGTCAGAAATCAGTGGCAGGGAAATAAGTTTGTACATCCATATTTAACCCTGGAGCCAAAGTGGTGAACTCTCTGAAACAATGGCTGACATTGTAAACTTAATTTGGTTTCTTTTTTCTGTAACACATGTTGGACTGAATCTTACAAACCATAAAAGGAATTGTCCGAGCATCTTTCCTTCTACTGTACCATTTACAATGAAAACTGCTTGCAATGAAGGGACTTCCGGTGGCAGGCGACCTTGTCGGACGCAGCTGCAGCTGCCTCCCGCCTGTTTTTGCGTAAAAGCCGTTTTGACAGCTAGCATCAGCTGTCAAACGGCTTGATACCCTTCCCCTGGGCGTAAGGGGATAGGTGAGCTGCCCGGGGTAGGAGTTGAGTTCCCGAGTCGTCCCTTGTGGACGATGTAGGTGAGAACTCCTCCGGAGCCCCGGGCTTCTCCGCGATCCAGGACGCCTTCGCTGTTGCGAAGCTAGAAGCCGCCGCCACCGCTGCAACTTAAAGCGAACTGTGAGTTTTTCTTGTAAGCAGACGAACCGACCCTGGAAGTTTGCTTCTTATCTTGGACTCTACTCTAACTTGGATAATAAGTTCTTCCCTATACTTGAGGTGGATTGAGGGAAAGTGAACTTAAAATGGCGATGGATTGATACTTTTCAGCAAGA
>NW_015386250.1:645128-648121 GCF_001527695.2 Protobothrops mucrosquamatus | reverse complement strand
TTGTGGTGGAATTTACAGCAAATTTTTAAAAGAAGAATTATTTTTTTGCCTCAGTTATTTCTCCTAGGTATCACACAAAATTTGGATGTAAATGAAACGAACTTGATGCTGTATTGTTTAACTGCTGCCCGTTTGCTGATAGCTCAAAATTGGAAGAGTAAAATTTTACCTACAATGGAGGACTGGAGATTGAAGGTTTTGTACCTTGCTGAAATGGCAAAGATCTCGGCTTATTTGAAGAATCATTCAAATGAACAATTTTTATTAATATGGAGAAGATGGATTGTTTATATTCAAAAGAAGCATAGAATGGTGGAATATAATTTAGGTTTCTAGTTAACTTGGTTTTTTTTCTATATATTTCACCTACTCATGTAGAATAATATTTTGTGGAGTTAGGGATATTAATAGTAGTTTACTTATATCTGAATAGTATCCTGGGATTAGGTTTGGGAAGTCCGGGGGGTGGGGTTCTTTTTATAGCATTGTGAAATATTTGTGATGTTTTTTTTATGACGAAAATAATAAAAATTTATACTTGAAAAAAAAACAAAACTGCTTGCAATGAAAAGGTTTTAATAGGGAATTTGGTAGACCCTTTTCATTGATGTTCAACCTTCCAGTTTGAAGCTCCTTTTGTATCATTGTGCTGGCTTACTCACAGTAATTATCCAAGTGGTCTTTATGTGGCCAGCACCAGCCTGTAAACAGCCAATACTTGCCATTTATTCATTTGATCTATTTCTTTACCATTTATTTGTTCATATGGAAAATTAACTAGTAAAACAATCCACAACAATTAAAAGCTTACCTTTAAACCATTATAAAATATGTAAAGTAAGGAATAAAATAATGTGATGCATCAAGAACAAGTAGTTATACAAAGTTGAAATAGCAACAGTCCTGAAAATAACATTATTATTTTTTTACCTAGAGCTGAAAAAAATAATAGAAATTATTCCAGGTTTTCTTTTAATGTGGAAAATGATATTTTTCAAAGGCACAAAAAGAATGAAGGACAGAAATTAAAATTACAATATTGCATTCAATAGTAACTATTAGCTTGCAATGCCAAGTCCATCAACTTGGTTGTGTCACTGATAATAGTGGAACCACCTTATTTATAGCTAAAGGATGGTCAGTATGATCAGGCTGCCTCCAAGGTACCTGCAATTTTTAGGATCCTTAAGATATTCTTGAACAGAAACAACGTTCAGTTTTATCAGGCATTAGAAAGTGAAATGAAAGTTAGTGAAATCAAAGTTATATTTGATCTGTGAAAGGAAGAATTGGAATATCCAGTTTTGGAAAATCAATGAGACTACACTTTTAAAAATGTGAAATATATTTTTTTAAATGGAACTGTAATTCATCAAAAAATATCATTTTGGATCTCTTGGAACTCATCAAAGAATTTTTTAAAAGTGATAGTTATTTGGGTTTTTATGCTGGCGATGCCACAAATTTTAAGGCTTTTTAAACTCACATGATTTAGCCTTGTTCTGGTATAGCCTTCATTCTGGTTTCAAATTAATACATTTGTTTAATTTGATATGTTTAATAAATGTTTAATATGTTTAACATGTTTAATAAATATATTTAATAAATATATGTTAACATAACTTTGGGAAGAAATACTTTAAAGATCTTAGTATGATGTTGAATCATTTTCCTAAAATATGGAATTTGTCATTTTATGAAGAGATTGGCTTTACTGAGCTTGGGTTACAGCAAAGGGGATAATTTTACATATAGTAATTGAAAAGAAAGCCATTCCTATTTTAAGGAATGGAACCAGGATATGATTTTGTTATCTGTATTTGAAAGTCTCAGCACTAAAAATGAGTTGACACATAATGATCCAGATTTAATAAGCATAATGACAATTACTTTCTTATATATTTTTATACTCATCATATAGATTTGGGTGGCGTCTACATGTGGGTGTGTATGTATGTAAGTCATATGCTTAATTCATTTAAATATAATTTTAGGAAGTTTTCTCACTCTATTATCAGTATTCATTTTATACTGTTTCCTTTGCATTTCACTATTAAAATAATAATTAAGAAATAGTGGGACTTACCTGGATAGACAGATTAGGAGTACATTGTAAAACAGTTTGGATTATCCCACACTGTACATTTGGACTTGCAGGAGCCAATGGTGCCTGGGCAATTTTTTTTTTATTGAAAATTTTATAAAATTTTACAATATAAACCCCCCCCCTTCCCCAAACCCACCCTTCCACTCCCCCCTCCCTCCCCCCTCACTTCCCAGAGCCAATCACAGGGTTGACAATAAAATAATCATACTCTAACTAACATTAATCAACTATTAAGATAACATATCTATAACCTCCTTTAACTCACTTTTAGAAAAATATACAGTTATTAAAGACAATAATAACATCACTTTAATAATTAAAAATAAAACCAAGTAAACTATTCTGACCTTTATACAACAATAATACTCTAAAATTCACTCAAAAACCAGATGATATTTTTTGGTCCCATATTTACGCTCAATATAATCTATCCATCTTCTCCAAACCGAAATATATCTTTCTTGTGAATAGTCCTTCACATAAGCGGAGATCTTGGCCATTTCTGCTAATTTCGAGACTTTAAGTGACCATTCTTCTATAGTGGGAAAATGTTCCGTTTTCCAATATTGAGCTACTAGTAGTCTTGCAGCAGTTATAAGATTCAACATCAATTCCATTTCTTTTGCATCCAAGTCTTCCATAATACCCAACAAAAATATCTGTGGTTTAAACTTTATCTTTTTCTTTAAAATATTTTGAATATTCCACCATATCTTAATCCAAAATGCTTTAACTTCCCTACATGTCCACCAAATATGAAAATAAGTTGCATCTAAATTTCCACATCTCCAACACTTAGGTTGTAAATTGGGATACATACAAGACAATTTTTGAGGATCCAGATGCCACCTATAAAACATTTTATAAAAATTTTCCCTTAAGTTTT
>NW_015386250.1:632694-644728 GCF_001527695.2 Protobothrops mucrosquamatus | reverse complement strand
TTTTGAATATTCCACCATATCTTAATCCAAAATGCTTTAACTTCCCTACATGTCCACCAAATATGAAAATAAGTTGCATCTAAATTTCCACATCTCCAACACTTAGGTTGTAAATTGGGATACATACAAGACAATTTTTGAGGATCCAGATGCCACCTATAAAACATTTTATAAAAATTTTCCCTTAAGTTTTGAGCTTAGGTAAATTTTACATTTCTAACCCAAATTAGGTGCCTGGGCAATTTTGACCATACTATTAACCATCTGAGTTTCAAGACTCAAAATCTTAATCTGGATGCAGTTTATCCCATGAGAGCTCGGGCTATAGAATCTGCTTAAACTTTTACTTACTTCCAGTGATATTTTCTCCGGAAGAGTTCAATATTAGCTTAGCATATACTTGGTTACCCAGCATATAAATAAACAGTTTGGTACAATCTCCATGTATGAGTAATCTGGAAACACTTTTCCTACATACTCAATCTGTTCTCTCCCTTTCTTTTCTCACCTACGGTTTTAGGTGTATAAATGTATGCCTGAATCCCTACTGTACTTCTTTGTGCAAAAAGGAATCAACAACACATAACCTGATAAATATGCATGGGGAGAGGAATAAAAATACATGATTGTAGCTTACAATGTATATGTACACACACAAACATATATGAAGTATGGATGCCATCATACTTAAAAGACCATTAAGTCTATTTCTGCAGAAAGAACACATGCAGTATTTCTAAAGTCACAACTTTCAATGAATCCCATCTAGAGATAAGAATCACCTTAGGGTGAATCAGACCCTGTGTGTATGTGGTTCAGAATTTCTGTGGAACCAATGGGTCTTTGAGGTGTTAGATGGAGATTCTACCTGCAGATGGAAGACCATGCAAAGAAAACATACAACACCTTTCCCCACTGTTGAGCTGAACCCATGAGATGGTTAAAAAAAGGAAAGCTGGTATGAAACTTGCTGATCCCTATCCTACCTCTCTCTCAAGTTACTGCAATCACCGGACATCCCTCCAAGTTATTTATTTTATATTCTGCCTTTGCTATTTTTTTATAAGCAACTCAAGGCAGTGAACATATCCAACACACCTTCCTCCTCCTATTTTCCCCACAATAACAACCCTGTGAGATGGATTGGGCTGAGAGAGAGTGACTGGCCCAAAATCACCCAGCTGGCTCTCATGGCTAAGGCTGGAATTGAACTCATGGTCTCTGTTTTCTAGCCTGGTGCCTTAACCACTAGACCAGGGGTGTCAAACGTCCAGCCCGTGGGCTGGATGCATCATGCCAAAACTGTGCCCATCCCATTGCCGGCAATGGAAAAATAGTCATGATACGTTGCGACATGACACATAACATCGCGAGTTTGACACCCCTGCATTATACCAAACTGGCTTCATCAAAGAGATTTTATACACTTTGGGGTTGTAGTCCAATGTGAGTATGTATGTATGTATGTATGTATGTATGTATGTATGTATGATAGAGAGAGAGAGAGAGAGAGAGAGAGAGAGACAGACAGACAGACAGACAGACAGACAGACAGACAGACAGACAGACAGACAGACAGATAATAGAGTTGGTAGAGTATTCTTATAGAAAGGAGACTTTCTCGCTTGCATTTAAAATATATATGCATTTGAATAATGGAAATTTAAGCTTTTCTCTCAGGGTGTTCAGATTCTCTTCATACTCCTCAGTGTGTAAGAAATGGTACATAAAGAAGGCAGGTGTGCATTTCATGCAGGCCACAATGGAAATGCTATGTAATTAAAGGACTGAGAAGACTGAATGTAATTTTCCTCACATTGATTTGTTGATCCAGGAAATGAGAATTAATTTTCTCATTTCATCTGGTGAGTACAGAGCTCATGAAAGGTCTTTGACTGACAGCTCTGGGGATTGGAGCCTTATTTATATACATTAAACAGATATATTGTGAACCTGAAAAAGTGCAGGTCTGTCTCTCATTTTCCTCAATACTAGCAAATAAAATGGACATATTATATTAAAGAAGAAGAATCTGCTTATTGTACTAGAATAACATAGTATAACGTACATGTGGTTTGATAGTCAAGGATTTAGGTTATATTCCAGATAATTTGGAACACAAGAAAATTTGGAGTGCTTCTTCAAGATCTTTTTCAACGTGTAGTCTAATCTGTAAAGCTCTCCAGAAACAGGCTTGGCTTGAGATGTCAAATGACAGGAAAATTAGTATTCATTTCCCAAATGAAGATGGGCTGAAGTTCAGAATGGAAAATAAATATGGGATCTTAAATGTGACCATAACTTTTATTCTGAACTTTTACATTTCCATTGTTAAATATTGTTACCACACTCTCTCCCAAACAATATAATCATTCTTGCTCACTTGGGTTAAACTGGAGCTAACCTGAAATGTAGAGTAATCGTTTGAATGATGAATAATAGTCTTTCATTTGGATTTCGGACTTTCAGAAAGCATATGGAGGGTTGTAGCATCTTTCTCATGTTCCCTGTTTTTTAGGTCTGCTTGCAGGTGCCTCCATGGAGAAGATCCAATATTGTCCCCAGGATGCAATTTCTTTCAAATATACCGAATCACCAACACATTGTCATTACAGTTTCCCAGTAAAGAAACTTCAAGGCTGATGGCAGTTAGAACAGTCACCTGAATTTTACTGGACAGAACTGTATTTCCTGTCTCAGCAGGATTTTGCGGAACCAATAGATTATATTGGGTGTCAGTGCTTCCTCAAGGCAAATTTAACATTCTTTCACAGGCACTGACTGTAGTCTGAGCAAGATGGCCATTCCCTCATCTCTCAGAAGTCTAAACCTGTTAGAGTGTGCTGGTCTCCTCATAAGAAGTAGCTATCTGGAGAATGTTTGGGTGAACTCAAGTTCTCTCCTTGTCCAGAGAACTTTTAAAGAGCCAGTGTACTTGCTGGCTGTTCATTCCATTGAGGTGGCTAGTTCTGTTTTTCATGGCATCTTCAGTCCATCATTTCTTCCCCAGAAGCTTGGGAATTTTTTTGAGAGTGACATTTTTTCAAGGCCAAGGATTGCTTGTGCAACAAACCCCAAGTTGGATTGATGAAGAATTATCACATGTATTTTTTTCAGAATGTCATCATTAACTAAAACGAGTAAGTATTCCACCAGACAGAGCATGCATGCACATTGTCATGGTGTCACTGGTGGCTCTTCAGTGCAGTTTATCTTATATCTAGAAGGGGTGAAATGTGTGCAATTATATAGGCTGAGTTTAAATTAAACCCACTATACTGCCTCAGTTGCATATGGTGAATCTGGATGGCTTTTTATTTTGGGAGTGGTAAATGAATTGGTGGGAGGAGTTCATAGTTACATGAGTGGTTTAATTTTTCTCTCTCCCTTGAACATTAGGAAATTGAGTCTGTTGTAATATTTTTGTTTTTACTGTAAGAAATTTAGCTGATGTGAGGAGCTTCTCTCCATGATGTCTTTTTGGAATGACACTGATAAACTATCAGTTTCCAGAAAGGGTCTAGTATCTAGATTCTTATATTCCATTCTTAGATTAGAAGGGAAAGTTGGTGGAAAGTTTTAAAAATTACTAGCCTTTTATTTGTCAATTCCCACAATACACACAATGATTTATTTTAATCAAAGAAATGAAGGCCCTTCTTTCTTTCCATCTTTATATCAAAGTTTACCTTACTACAAGACTTTTATGCCAGACTTATCTGTATTTTCCCAGGGCCTTCCCACAAAAGTAGACAATTCCTATCTGTAGAATTTATGATATGGGAGCTAATTCACCAGCCCAAAGTTTAACTGACAAAATCATATTTCATGTCCCCTTCAAAGTGAAATTGGTTTCCCCCTGCCTGGAGCAAAGAAGGCCCATGTAGTACAAATAATTTTATAAGTGTTTTTAATCTTTCATGCTGCAAGGAAAATAATCAGAACTTACTGATGTATGCCATTTTCCCATGCAAGGACTATTGAAAGCAAGATAACAGTTTGTTCCTGAAAGCTAGAATCAAAGGCCAAATCCCGCATTGATTAATTGCTGTGTAATCTGTCAGTTTAGAAACAGGTGATTCAGGATTAAATTATTTGTAAGGCAATTTACTATGACCTTAATGAAATGTAAGGTCCACCAACTTAGTCTATTAATCTTTGTAGCACTGAAAGTAAAATGGCAATTTCTTTCAACATGTCATTAAGAATTAATTTATTTCTTCCAAAATGGCCAAAGGGGAAAAAAATGTTAGAATATAGTTTGTAAGGGAGATGCACACTATGCATACACATGAAACATAATGAAGCTGTCATACATTTAGTTGGATCAATGGGCCGCCTAGTTTATTCCATTACTTCTACTTTAGCAGCATCTGTCTCCAAGCAGATGTGTATCCTGGACACTTTGAATTGAAAATGTTGAATATTGAAACCAAGCTTCCTGAAGCTTGTACTCTGAAATGCAATTTCTGCACAGTTATTCTTACTACATGCATTTTTGCATGTCTGAATTTGGGAGCATCCATGCGTTACAGTTTACCAGCCAGATCAGCCAATCTGACTGGTAAATTTCAGCCAATTCGTTTAAAAATTCGTGTGGAACAAAACTCATCCATTCTTCATCACATTTTCCTTCCAGGACAGGCCATCTCATGCAGAGGGCTAGTTTAAACTTTTATAAATTTTGGATAATTATTTGAAAATGAAATGTGAAGATTCCAGTGACTTTCATTCTTTTCTTTGTTTAGTGAACAGAATGGACTAACAGTCCTTCTGTTCCAATCTGGAATTAAAGAAGCAGTAGTGAGGCCTGTCGTATTTCAAGAGTTTCAGCTTGCTAGATCCTTGATCCCGTCCTATAGATCAGGTGATATCATGTAGAACACGGATGTCAAACTCACCACATCACGTGACATGTTAAGACATATCTCGGCTTTTTTTGCATTGCCGGAGCTGGGGTGGGCGCAGCCTCCCCATGATGCAACTGGCCTGTGGGCCAGCAGTTTGACAGCCCCTGATGTAGAAGGTTCAAAAGTCTGTCTCTTCCCATGGAAATCATTTGCTTTCCAGGGAGAAGCCACTTCCCTAGAAGGAAAGCAGTGGTTTGGAGGAAGTTATTCTCACATAGGAGCAGGGCTTTTTTTTCTCATAGAATGCCCAGAACGGAGTTCTGGCACCTTTTTTGGATGGAACATTATAGGGTAGGCAAGGCGGGTTGTATGACATGTGTGAGTTCCGGCACCTTTTTTTTTTTTTTTTACAAAAAAAGCACTGCATAGGAGTAATGTCATCATGCTCCTTGAACCCCAAAATAGTTCTTCCATGGGAATCAACTGGCATCTGTGGAAAAGAGTAGGGCTTCTCATGAAGGGCATGGACCCATCCCTGTATCTCCACAATTTGTAAACTTTACATGCCTAACCATGAGGCAAAGCATAAATCAACTTAGAACTTGGGAGTAAAAGGTAAAACTTTCCATTGTCCTCTACAGATCTTTACAAATATTAGCCATGAAAGAAAGGAAAGATGCCATTTTGATAAACTCTGGGAATGTAGGGAGTTCATTTTGTTCTTCTCAAAATATTAGGATTGCTTGTATCTTTAGTCAGTTACTTGTTTGAACCTACAAAACAAAGAAATGACATAAGCAGACTTTATTACACTTAAGACAAAGACAGAAGTACAGTTTTACTCTCAGTGTTATTAGAGAAAGAACTAAAATAATAGAACTTTATAGTACAAGTGTCTTTGTGGTGGGAAGCTTAGCATAAAACTAGATGAAGGCCTGCCATATCCATGATGAATTAAAATGGGAAGACAAATTACCAAGAAGCACAATGTCTGGTTTAAACATAATTATTAGGCCAAGCAAGCAGTAGTATATAACTTTGTATTTATTTATTTTAGTGTGCATCTAGTGATTGCCTACAGATCCTAGAATTTCCTGCCAACAGAAAATCTGGAAGTTGCTCTAATAATCTGTGGAACAAGACTTTGGAGAAAGCTGATCATAATGAAAGTTCTCAGAGATTCATGGCCCATAAACCTAAAAATAAAAAAGCAATTTTATTCTGAAAAGTTGAATTATTATCACTGGCATGTCTCAGCTTGACAGGCATAATGATTTGCAGACCAAAATATCCTGTAAATGCTGGCTTTTGTTATTCTACTGAATTGAAGCATTACAGCTCATTCTGCATTTGGAAACTTTGTCCAAATTAAGTAGGAATAAAACTGAGTAACTCTGTTACTTTCATAATGATGGGCCATTAACTCTAAATCTGTAGCAAAACAATAAAAGCAAACATCAGTGTTGGGAACAAGGAAATTATGAGTTTTCCTGGTGAATGCTACAGGCAATAGCTTTATATGCATGGTACCTTCAATGATCAAAACTGCAAAACTGATTCCTGCTCACAAGACTTACTCTGACTCCTCATCTAGTAAGTATTTATTGATATGACATGAGTTGCTCTTCAGACTGAGTACTTTTGCATCCAAAAGAAAAAGGGGCAAAGAATTGGCAACCCCTTCAGGTATTGTGAGATTATATCTCCCATCTCCTTTAAGCTGAGTGTTGGATTCAACAACATCTGGAAGTCCACAATCTTATTTAGCATGACTGGATAAATAATTATCAGTTAATTAGATGTCAGTATCACTGAGTAACCTGAGTTCTCTGCATAGTCAGAAAATTGAATATTTATTATAACATAAATTAAAAGAAAACATCAATAATAAATACTTACTAGATAACCCATTTCAGAGGTATTTCCTTAACTACACAGAAAAACAGAATGATCATGGATGGGCAAAACACCAGCAGGAATGGGAATGATTTCTGGTTTCCTGTCAGTTTTACCACTGAATTTCCTTGTGGGAATTTGGAAGCTAGCACTGTCACTCCAACAATGTGGCAGAGCAGTAGGAATCTAAGTAAGAGTGTTTC
Source organism: Protobothrops mucrosquamatus (assembly GCF_001527695.2). Taxonomy (NCBI): domain Eukaryota; kingdom Metazoa; phylum Chordata; class Lepidosauria; order Squamata; family Viperidae; genus Protobothrops; species Protobothrops mucrosquamatus. The sequence continues at coordinate 637,779 of NW_015386250.1, read as the reverse complement.
TTCTTAACAGTGCTCCAATGACATGTGCTCAGAGCCTCAGCTTTAATTGATGGCATTCTCCTATTTTTTCAGTGTGCTTATACTAGACTCTGCCTGTGGGTTTACGGAGAAAGAAATCAACTGAGCTTGCCCATCAGATGGATGCTCAGGTAAAAGAAGGAAAAAAAAATGAGAGCAAGGAAGCTGCAGCATGCATTTCAGGACCTTGGATAGCACTCCCAGTGAGCCACGAGGGTTCAGGTTTAGGACCATGGAAAGCAATCCAGCAAAAAAAATACTCCAATATTGATTAGGATGAGCAGGGTTTTCCTGAGGATTTCCACCTCTTCAAATTCTTGATTTTAATCGGAAATCCCTCAGAATGTGAAAGTAGTGGTACCTCCCTGAGAATTATTGGAAAAGATTTGGGATAAATATTGCTATCTCAGAATAGCCAAGAATTAATTCTATCATTCTCAGAGCAACTGCCAATTGCCATAAGTTTTCAAGGGATCCTGAGACCCCCTTTCTAGGTTATAACCAAAAATGCTGATAATTAGGTGAATGTGATCATGACAACAACAATAATATTAGTTGTTCGGGACACCCAGAAATATGTTCCCTTCTGTACAAAATTCCAATAAGAAATCTACTGACACCTTTCTCCAATGAGCAGAGATATAGCTTTGACCCTTAAACAAACATCAATATTATTTCTCAGAAACTGTCAAATAAGATAAATTGAAACCTTCCTGTCTAATTCAAGCTTTCTAGCCAATTTGGAAGCTAAGGTTTATTAAAAGTCTTTGGGAAGGCAGCTGAAGGTTACATTATATGTGGTACTACTAGGAATAGAATAAAATGGTTTTAAAATACAAAACTCCACAGCCAGCTTCCTGCTGCTGCCACTCCTAGCTTTACTGTTTCAAAACAGCAGTCTTCCTATTCCATTGTTTGTGAAACCAGAAAGGCTCTTCAGAATCACAATAGAGAACCACAGGATGGAATTTTCCTCTCTCCCATCTGAGCTACCCTTGAGTGTGAAAAACTCAAGATGACATCTGTAAAAGTAATGCAACAGATAGAAAGCTTTCAGCAGAGAGATAAGAAATGCTTCGATGCAGGCATAGACTCAGCTCACCTAGGGAGAAAGTATTCTTGCAAAATGTGCTTCATGTACTTGCCATGCAAGCAACTTTACTCATCTCTTTTTGCTGTTAAACTCCTATTTCTCCAAATTGATTTGCTATCCCCACTTAATGGACACCAGGAAGGACAAAGGATGGTCATAAATTGTGAACGTTCTTTAGTCTGCATAATTCAGCTGTTCTTTAAATCAATAAATATATTAAGATTATCAAATGAGAGGAATAATAATAATTGTTGACAGAGGAATCAGCACAATAAATACAGAAGTGGTGAAACTGAGTCCCCTTGATTCTCTTGGTATTATCCTCTTCCAGGTTAATATCATTATTGAACCCCAATTTCTATCATCATTGACCAGCAACTCTGTCTTCCATTGTGCCAGGGGTATAATGTTTTACATAAAACTTCTGATGTATCTGGTGACTCCTATTATTTCTAGGCACTTGGTTATACAACCATGTGGCAGGGAGTTGAATGCCTTCATTGTAATCAGTCCAAGCTCCATTCAAGTGCTCTGGACTTTAGAATTCAAACAGACCTACCACATAACTCCCCAGACTTAACAACCATTATTAAGAAAGACAAAAACAAAGAAGTCTGGATAGTGGATATGGCACTATGGTGACAGAAGAATAGAAGAGAAAGAGCTGGGGAAAATCACAAAGTTCAAAGATCTGTAAATAGAATTAGAACAGTGGCCAATGAAAGCAAAGATATTACCAATAGTGAAAAGCACCTTGATGCAATCTCAGAATATCTAGAGCACTGCATGAACACCATCAACATTGAAACATTTCCATCAGTCAATTGCAAAAGGCAACAATACTCAGAACAGCTTACATCCTGCAATAATATCTTTAACACCATCAAACAATAACATCTGCCTATACCAAGTCCTTGGAAAGGACTCAATCAATGAATATAAATGTCAAATCCAGTCTAAACATCTGGCTGACTATGTGTTGAACCATAATATCAGAACATAACAGATTCATAAAAGATGCTGGCAATGAAAAGCATTACATGGTCAATTTCTACAAAAGATTGAGGAGAAAGTAGATAAAAATAAAACTTGGCAATGGATTACAGCTGGAACATTAAAAAGTTTTAACAAGCAACTCAGAGAGATGAAGTATAAAGATGAAGCACCTACAATACTGCTGAAGAAAGATAAAGAACAAAGCTGACTGAGCACAAGTAAGAACCTATATTAGGCTGTATCTTGTGGCAATAATAGTGGGAAAGTGTAATTACCTCTCTTATTGCATCTGCAGGTAGCCAACCAGCATCCCTGTTTCAGACAACCAGGTCCCCCCTGAGTAAAGAGGAGCCCTTGCAGAGTCTTTGTGAGGAATATTCTTGGCATCTGTCAGAGGAAGTCACTCAACTTCTTGTGGAATTGGACTCTGGATGAGTAGACTCTTTGGAGGTGATGGAAACATGTCTGAGTCTTGTTATCTGGGAGGAGTTTGAGTCAGTTGTTCTTGAGGAAGTGGGCCAGTACCTTAGGGTTGTAAGCTTGGCCCACTGTGTTCTAGATCCATGCCCTTCCCTGGCTGGTTAAGGCCTCCAGGAGGTGACATGTGGTTGGGTCCAAGTTATAGTTATAGATAATTTCTCTTCACAAGAGAAGGTGTTACTGCTTGCCCAAAGAAGGGAACAGACTATTCTTGGGTTCTGCAGTATTGGACAACTTTTTCCAATTTTCTTTTTAGAGAAGGTTATTGACAGAGTGGTTGGCACACAGCTACAAAGGACCCTCAATAAAGTGGATTATTTGGACCCTTTTCAGTCTGGGTTCAGTCTGAGGCACAGTACTGGTACAGAATTGGTTGCACATGTCAGTTACCTTTGGAAGGCTTGGCATGGAAGCAGTGCTTTCATTCTGCTCCTTTGGGACCTCTCAGCAGCTTTCAGTACTATTGACCATGGTATCTTTTTGGATCAGTTTCAAGGGTTGGGAGTGGGAAGCACTGTGTTACAGTGGTTGTTCTCCTTACTCCATGGCCAGTTGCAATTAGTATTAGTAAGAGGGAAGAGTTTGAGCCTAGGCCCCTACAATGTGGTGTGCCCCAGGGCTTGAACCTTTTACTGCTCCTTTTTATCACCTACATGAAACCTCTAGGGGAGGTCATCTATTGGTATGGGGTCTGGTATCATCAGCATGTAATGTCTCAGTTGCATGAGTGGGGTGCCTCAGGGCTCTGCTCTGGGCCCAGTGCTCTTCAACATCTTCATCAATGATTTGGATGAGGGGATAGATGGGGAACTCATCAAATTTGCAGACAACACCAAGCTGGCAGGAATAGCCAACACAGGATGATCTGGACAGACTTGAACACTGGGCGCTATCTAACAAAATGAAATTCAATGGTGAAAAAAGTAAGGTTCTACATTTAGGCAAGAAAAAAACAAATGTACAGGTATAGTATAGTTGGTACTTTGCTCAATAGTAGTAACTGTGAGAGGGATCTCGGAGTCCTAGTGGACAATCACTTAAATATGAGCCAACAGTGTGCTGCAGCTGCCAAAAAGGCCAACACAGTGCTAGGCTGCATTAACAGAGGGATAGAATCAAGATCACGTGAAGTATTAATACCACTTTACAATGCCTTGGTAAGGTCACACTTGGAATACTGCATCCAGTTTTGGTCACCACGATGCAAAAAAGATGTTGAAACTCTAGAAAGAGTACAGAGAAGAGCAACAAAGATGATTAGGGGACTGGAGGCTAAAACATATAAGGAACGGTTGCTAGAATTGGGTATGTCTAGTTTAATGAAAAGAAGGACAAGGGGGGACATGATAGCAGTGTTCCAATATCTCAGGGGCTGCCACAAAGAAGAGGGAGTCAAGCTATTCTCCAAAGCACCTGAAGGCAGGACAAGAAGCAACAGATGGAAACTAATCAAGGAGAGAAGCAACCTAGAACTAAGGAGAAACTTCCTGACAGTTAGAACAATTAACCAGTGGAACAACCTCCCTCCAGAAGCAGTGAATGCTCCAACATGGAAGTTTTTAAGAAGAGACTGGACAGCCATTTGTCTGAAATGGTGTAGGGTTTCCTGCTTGAGCTGGGGGTTGGACTAGATGACCTCCAAGGTCCCTTCCAACTTTATTATTATTGTTGTTGTTGTTGTTCTTGTACATCAGAAATTTGACTTGATGCCAGGCTTTTGTTTTTAATATGCATAGATTTTTGTAGTTTTAATGTGGTTTTGGTGTTGTTTTAACTCTTGATTGGGAGCTGACCTGAGCTGTTATAAGCTGGGCGGCTATATAAATGTTTTAAATAAAGAAAGGAAAAAGAAACTGGAGGCTTGGTTTTGTCTGCTCAACAGCAAGCTCTTCAAACTAATACAATCAAGATCAGAATTGAAAAATTATCAAATGATTCAAAGTGTGCAAAGAATCAGAAGAAACAGTAGATCATATACTCAATTTGTGCGTCATCAGATAACCGCCCGGCCTCCCTCTTCAGGGTGACCCGCTCTCTCCTTCAATTGAGGGAGGGGGGGGATCCCCTGGAGGGGAGGGCCGAGGACTTTGCGCAATATCTGTATGACAAAGTCGCTCGGATCCGAGAAGGTCTGGACTCTGACTGGGTGGCCCCGGGGGAGGATACGGGAGCAGGTCTTCAGACTGTTGTATGGGAGGAGTTTGACTCTGTGGCTCCCGAGGACGTGGACAGGATCTTGGGGAGGCTGAATGCAACCACATGTTTACTGGATCCGTGCCCCTCCTGGCTGGTGCTGGCGGCTCGGGAGGGTACACGAGCCTGGCTCCAGGGAATTGTAAACACTTCTTTAGGGGAGGGTGCCTTCCCCACGGCCTTAAAGGAGGCGGTGGTGAGGCCCCTCCTTAAGAAGCCCTCCCTGGACCCAGATGTATTGGCCAACTATCGCCCGGTCTCCAACCTTCGCTTTGTGGCGAAGGTTGTTGAGAGTGTGGTTGCGC
>NW_015386250.1:627986-631724 GCF_001527695.2 Protobothrops mucrosquamatus | reverse complement strand
ATTATTATTATTATTATTATTATAAGATGCACTAACGTTATAAACAATGACGTAACACATTTGCCAGAATGATTCACTAGAGCATCCATAAAAATTATCATGTGCCAGGAATGAACAATTAATGGGAACATTGAACTGAAAAAATAATTGAAATTAAAATACAGATTAAAATATTGTGGTATTTCAAAATACATACTGATAATACCATATTTAGTATGAAAAGAAAAAAGTGTGGATTATTGATGTGGCTGCTGCTTCATTCCTGTCAGAAGCACCAACCAAGACTCTTTCCTGTTGAAGGATTAGCTGGTGACATCACCGTTGCCCAGGAGACATTCAAAGGGGCTCATTTCACTTCCCTGTAATTGATGTGGCAATACCAGGGATAGTAGAGTAGAAGATAAAGAATTGGAGAAAATCACAAAGTATCAAAATCAGAAAATTGAAATGGAAAGATCATTGCATAAACTAGCCATGGTAATCCCAGTGGTTTTCAACACACTGGGTGCCATTCCAATTTTTTTTTGGAATTTGGCACGTAGAAAATCTGCATATTGACAAAATTTACATCTGTCAATTGCAAAAGGCCACATCGCTTGGATCCACACATGTACTTCACTGATGCATTATGATATCCTAAGTTCTAGGGATGAACTCAATGCATATGTAGGCCAACACCAGCTAAAGAACTGACAGCTGTGATTTCACATTTTTATGAATGTAATAGTAATATCCCCTCTATTGTACTCTGTGTAATTTCAAGCCTGTTAAAATAAAAGTCTTCTTATTTTTCTAAGACAACAAAGGTTCTGCTGTAGAGAGTAAAGGTGATCTCCTTGACAAAAATATTCAGAAACCATTACCTAAGCAAAAGGGGCTAAAGCATTTTTTAAATCAAGAACATTGAGATAACGTTGGATTAGTTCCACTTCCCTAATTCCCTGAAGTATAAAAAGATACAATATAATAACACTTGCAAGAATCCGTTAGTATAGCCCAGTGATGGCGAACCTTTTAGAGACTGAGTGCCCAAACTGCAACCCAAAACCCACTTAAGCATCGTCGAGTGCCGGGTGGGTGTGGCCCATTGGCTGGGTGTGGCCCATTGGCTGGGTGTGGCCCATTGGGTGGGCATGGCTGCGGTGGTAACGGCAGATTGGGTGGGACTAAAAAGTTCAATCAATCAATTTCAACTTTGCAAGATCTTTTTTTTTTCTGCGAGAAGTTGAAATTGACTGATTGAACCTTTTTTTTTTTTTGCACACAGTGGCGGAGGCCTAAAGTGAAAAGTTTTTATAAAACCCAGCTGAAGGCCTAGGACTGGGGTGACATCGCGCATGCCCACAGAGAGGGCTCTGAGTGCCACCTCTGGCACCCGTGCCATAGGTTTGCCACCACTGGTATAGCCCGTCTCAATAAAGGTAATTTTAGCCTTCCTGTGGAGTTAATGGTCTAGTCTACTTGGTGGTGTTGGGAATGACTACATCTGTGTGTAAAAGGCCGTTCATTACTAGCCAGTATGATCATTGCCTATGTCATTTCCTGAAGACAGAACACTGCAGAAATCTAATTCCACTTTTCTTTTTACTTTTTTGGTCCCATCAAGGATAATATTTTTGTTCGAATCACAATGTCAAAAATAGTTCTTTGGGATTGGCTCAAATATTACCTGATGCTCCTCTTGAATGCTGACACTTCTTTCTCTATTAAATATATAGGAAAAAGTGAGGTCCCTAAAGAGGCCACTTGTAGGAGTTTCAATCTGACAGATACAATTGCACAAAGAGTTTTATTTTGCTCTCCACTTGAGAGATTAACTATCCCTGCCTAGCTAACAGGATTAGTCACTGCTAGTCCAGGCAGCTTTTCCCGAATGGCAGCTTTGTGCAGATAGAGATAACCGTTGAATCAATCCTGGCAATCAATGTGGGTGACAGATGTCTCAGCTAGATCAACAGAATACATAAAGCAAAGGGAGAACAGAGATGCATATCATTAGCCATTTTTTCATTTGCAAAATATACCAAGGCAGTATTGCTATCTTATTCTCAGTTATAGGCACTGTATATTTTCAAGGAAAGTATTAACTTTACTGATACACCCAGGAAGGAGAGACTGTCCTGCACTAAAATGGGCTCAATAGAATTCTTACTATCGTTCTTGAAAGACTAGATCAATATGTTTCCGATTTGGAAAATTGAAGATGCACTTGATGATGTTACCTAATCAGGTAATTAAAGAAAAACACCAGGCTCAGAGAGCACCAAGGACCTCAAACATAAGATGCTGGCTGGAGAATTATGGGAGCTTAAAGTTCCCAAGTTTAAAAAATATGAGCTAGATAATAATATCCTCCTTCGTGGCTGAGTCTATAGACTTTGGTTTTCTATTTTGTGCCCTCTCATTTCCCCCCCCCAACCGTGATCATTCTTTGTGCTGTTCTCTTCTGGCCATATAATGCAGCTACTGATACCTAGGTCCTGCCCCCCCCCCTCACCCTTCTGCCATCCAAAAGAGGCTCCGATCCTTTTTTCATGCTCACAGGAGAAACAATGACTATTTCAGAAGTTTTTCCTGAACAAATCACTTTATCTTGGTTGCATCAACTATAGTACGTTATAGTGAATTTGCATGCTCGGCATATAATACCAACCTTCTGTTTCCTCCAATTTATGCTCTCTGGATTTATGTGAGAAATGTTAATGGAATTACCTGCATAAATCACCCAGAGTACCATGCAAAGTAAAAAAAAATAGTCTACAATCCCTTCAAAACCATAAGGCATAAGATGAGTTCTACCAAAATAGCTTCGCACAAATGATAAATGTACACAGTATTCATTTGCACTGAGTGCACAAATATGTAAATAGGAGTTTAGGCACAGGTTGAAAACCTGAAGCTAACTTACTGAATCTCATTATTCTACCACTCCCTGCCCAGTGCAGTAAGAGCTCTACAAAAACTCTGATGGGGTTTGTTCTCAGCCATTCCCTGTCATTATGCCTTGATAATAACAAGGATTGAACGTGGTGGATCCTTGTGTATAAGATGTATGCACTATATTGAGCTACTGTAGTCAGAAAAAATAATAGCTCCTCTGATTTTTTTTCAAGCTAAGCAAGAGACACTCTTCTAGGTTTTCAGGGCAGGAGTAGATGTGTTATTATTAGACAGACTTCTTTTGACTCAATCTTTCATAGCCTTGGGAAAAATCTTTCCGTAGTTATCTAGAAGAGGGCACAGAGTATACAAAACTCAGTTCCCTCGAGTGTAAGTTTTATTGTTGCTTTGTTTGCTCTTTCTTTGAGAAAGAAACCTCTCTGTGGTATAATAGTACTATAATCCTTGGAGCACAAACTGAAGTCCTACAGTCATAAATGCCTTCCCCCCCCCCAAACCCATATGAAATTGCTGCTGGTGTAATTTTTAATTTTACAAAAGGGGAAGGTAAATAAATTAATGGGCAGTAATCAAAGCAACAACATGTAAACATTTAAAATTTTAATTAAAATTTAATGTAGTTTTTGTTCTGGTCCTGTCTACATGGGATGCAGCCCCCAGCATTCTGTTCAAGACACACAAAGCAAATGTAAAAAAAATATGTATTGCTGATAGAACACATAAGTGTGTTAATGCTTGTGCTTACTACCTAGTGCAGTGGTTCTCAACCTTTTTAATGCCGCGACCCCAACCGGTCGTAAGTCGAGGACTAAACCGGTCGTAAGTCGAGGACTAAAC
>NW_015386250.1:624954-627541 GCF_001527695.2 Protobothrops mucrosquamatus | reverse complement strand
CTACATGGGATGCAGCCCCCAGCATTCTGTTCAAGACACACAAAGCAAATGTAAAAAAAATATGTATTGCTGATAGAACACATAAGTGTGTTAATGCTTGTGCTTACTACCTAGTGCAGTGGTTCTCAACCTTTTTAATGCCGCGACCCCAACCGGTCGTAAGTCGAGGACTAAACCGGTCGTAAGTCGAGGACTAAACCGGTCGTAAGTCGAGGACTACCCAACTGGTCGTAAGTCGAGGACTTTCCCTGCTCGGGAGCGCCGCACATGCGTGGTTCCGCCCCCTGCGCCGGCCGAGGCATAGCTGGCAAGCGGCAGAGATGGAGCAGGCTGACTACCAGCTGGCCCAGCCCAAGGGAGGTAAGGCACCCGCCGGAAAAGGGGGAAAAAATGGCGGACAAAAAAAATGGCAGACAGCCTTGCTTGGCGACCCCCATGAAATGGTCGATCGACCCCAAATGGGGTCCCGACCCACAGGTTGAGAACCACTGATCTAGTGCACTTGGCTGGAGGTTTGTCCCTATCAACAATTTGCAAACTTTGGATTGACAATGATAAATGTGAAGACAAATGTCATAATCTAAGGGTGGTGTTCATGGCCCCAAGCAAAGAAAAGGACCAACCTTTGGCTTGGATAGTTTCTTAATGCAAAACACTACCTTTTGGTAGTAACCAAGCTATAAGAATGAAAACCCAGATATGATACAACACCATTACTAAGGATAACTGAATGCAAAAGTAGAAAGCAGCTATTAAAATAGATTTTACCCACACCTGGGCTTGGGAGCAATGGAAAGTCCACCTTCTCAAGGGGGATACTCAAGTATTGCCTTTTTCTCCGTGCATTTCCTGGAAATAAAACAATCCTTAAGCTTTGTACACACCAGAACTGTATAGGATATGGCAAAAGGGTTTCCCCAAGTATTGAGGATCAAATAACATTCAAGGCCATGATAAGCACGAGCATTTTCCATTAGTGAAAAGATATCTTTGGATGCAACCAAGGTACCAGCTTGTCATCAGCAGTCATCCAGTAGACCAGCTTAAAGGACGAATGGGCACAGGCACAATGTTCTGAAAATATAAAAGTTGTTGCTAGACGTTCTTTAGTGGAATGGCTGCCTTATTTATTTATTAGATTTATATTCTGCCAGTCATTGAGCAACTCAAGGCAGCATATGTAGTGTTCTATTTTTTCAATCAACACAACCCTGTGAAGTAGGTTAAGCTGAGAGTGGCAGCTCCAAAATCAGCAAATTTCTGATGGGGGACTAAAATTTGGGGCTTCCTGCTCCCTGTCAATTCCTTTACTTGAAATAGTGGCGAATGTCTCTATAGCTCAGCTGTAGGATGAGGGTGATGGTTCATTCTCCGAGCTTGTGGATTGATTTCCAAACATTTTGTTACCAGGCTAAGTAACATCTACAGCAGCTTTTAGGGGACATCTATATCTATTTATAACAGCTTCAGGTGTGGATGTGTTGAGTGAGGGTCTTGTGATGAGTCATCAGAGAGATGTTTGTGATGGGTCTTGTGATGAGGAAGTTACTTCATGTCAGGGTCGTTGGAAGGTGTGAATTATCAGTGGGTCAGAGGTGAGTCATCAGTGAGAAGTTGGTGATGGGTCTTGTGATAGGGAGATTGCATCAGGTCAGGCTCATTTGGAAGGGCTGGGGGTTGGTTGGGGTTGGCATGCCTCCAATTGGCTGTGTGACTGATTTGGATTCTGAGGGGTTTGTAGGCTGGTTATAGATCAATGTGTCTGTTGATGGAATTGCTACTGGAGTGCCAGGCTTCGATGAACTCACAAGCGTAACGGGTGGTAGCGTGGCTGATGAGCTTAGTGTTGTTTCAATTGAGCTGGTGTTGTTTGGTGTCAGTGTGGGTAGCGATTAAGGATTTGGGATCGTGGCATATGACTGCTAGCTGAAGTTTGTGGATCCTGGTTTTTAATGGACGTGATGTTTGCCTCATATAGAAGTGGTTGCAATCATTACAATTGATCTTGTAGATTACACTGTTTCTTTCATCCTTTCCTTTACTCATACACCATGCTGTCTCTCATTTGTTTCTGCAATCAAAGGCAGGCAACAAAACTCTTTTGAAGGGGACGGGGCACCTCCCCCTGTATAGATACACATATACTCCTTTTCTGGTATTTATAAAACAAAGTGACCACCAAGAGAAATCTATAAAACATATAGAGTTTAATCTACCAAGCTTTCATCAAGTGCACTTGACATCATCAGGGTTAAAAAGGCAAATGCTGGGAAGGTTTATATACAGGCGTTGAACGACTGTCTGTTTTCTGAGGTTTTCGCGGGTGTTTGTATGTAGGTCTTTAGTTATTCGGGTTTTCTCCCGCGTAGAATTAGAAGTGTCTTGGCAACGTTTCGACGAAGTCACATTCGTCATCTTCAGGCTGGTGTCTTCAGCTTTGTGCTTCTGGGAGTAGTGTGTGTGATCGCAGCTGTTTCTTCCTTTTAACTGCCAGTGGGGTTTGAGCTGATTGGGTGGGAGCTTGGCTGTGTTCTGATTGGGTGGAGGTGTGTTCTGATTGGTTAAGGAGCTTGGCTGTGCTCTGATT
>NW_015386250.1:595115-624272 GCF_001527695.2 Protobothrops mucrosquamatus | reverse complement strand
TTAACCAATCAGAACACACCTCCACCCAATCAGAACACAGCCAAGCTCCCACCCAATCAGCTCAAACCCCACTGGCAGTTAAAAGGAAGAAACAGCTGCGATCACACACACTACTCCCAGAAGCACGAAGCTGAAGACACCAGCCTGAAGATGACGAATGTGACTTCATCGAAACGTCGCCAAGACACTTCTAATTCTACGCGGGAGAAAACCCGAATAACTAAAGACCTACATATATATATATATATATATATATATATATACACACACACACACACACACACACACACACACACATACACACACATACACACATATATACACATATGTACACACACAGGGCAGGTCATTTTGCTTCATTGCTGTATCCTACATTGCTGTAGGATGCGAACCTAATGATGTGGCAGTTCTTTGAGACTCAAGGTTCCCTCAGTTTCTCTCATGGACTTCCCAAGGAATTTTAGGCAGTGGAATGACAGTTTTAAAAGCTCTAATTCACAGGATGAGGATTGGAGAATAGCAATAAGATGTTTATGCATCTGTAGAAAATTAATTCAGTTTCTCTATACTTGGGCAAGAGACCTTTTATTCACTTTTGAAAAATCCATACTTTCAGAAGATGCTCTAGAGCAGCCAACTTTTGTTTCAACGTTTTGGCAACGCAAATGCTATTATCCCCTGCAAAGAGATACTGACCATTAGCAGCTCTTCAGCCTCAGGCAGCTCTATCCTGTCATGTCTTAGCAAATAAGCTGTAAAAGGATTGTCAGTGTCTGTGCAATAGAGGGCAACTATGAAGGAGATGTAAACCAAGAGCTGTGATTTGGTCATTTCATGACACAAAACTATCAGCTACTGGGTGGGAAAGGAATGGGAGTAGTCAAGGAAAGATTGCAGCCCCTCAGCAAGGAAATAAATATTCTGCTCTCCATTGCCCTTGACAAATACTGTGTCAGCGTGCTGCTCCATTCAGTAGTCTGCCTCACAAAGCACCTGGTATATTTCAGATGTGTAGGAGGACTGACAATGCTAAAATATCCAAGGCCCAGATGGCTTCCAAAACTGCCTTCTGATCCGATCCATTTAGAAGTGTTTGGAATCTGCCAGAGAGTTGAGTGGTGATGGTGGGGGAAGTGTGTTCACAAACAATTACATCAGTCGTGGTAACGATGCTGATTTCTTCTGGTTTTAGAAATAATACTCCAAAATTAGGCAGAGCCATAACATAGGAGCGAAAAGCATTATTAACTATAATTGTTCCTGTTGAATCAATCCCCCCCCTTTTCAAAGCCAAGCTGACAGAAATGCTTGGACCAAGCATTAAGGCCAGTCCACATTGTTCTTGGGGAACTATGAGAGAGATAAAACTGCACTGGTTACCACTGCCCTTGCTGAAGCCAGGTCATTGCCTCACCAAAGCAATCTTCCTCACCTAAAGGAATCTTCATACTGAAGTCCAGATGTGTTGAACTATAATTCCTCAAGACATCCCAGGTGGTTCCTGGGAGTCACACTGCAACATCCTTGAAGGTCACTGATTAGGGCGTGAAAGGCTGTATTGAGGGTTTAGAAGTAGCTGTAATATCCAGATTTGTAAGTTCCTTGGTTATTTACAGCTGTAAGACGCTAAGAAAAAGATGCAGGCATGTCTTGAGCAGAGGTTTGAAGCTGCAAGACACAGCTTGACAAACTCTGAGTTTATTGCTTCTTATATACTTGTTACATACACCAGCTTAACCATTAGATGCTGACATTTTACATTCATAAGTTTAACCATTAGATGCTGACATAAAGTTTCTTCATTGGAAAATTCCTAGTAACACATTACATGATCAAAGACCAGGTAAGAACAAATACAGGGAGATGAAAGCAGAAGGAATTAACAAAGGCAGGAAAAGATAGGAGAAGGAACTTAAGCATATTATCTGTTTAGGTAGGTGAGGCATTAAGTCAAAAGGGTATGACTTTCTGGCTGCTTCATTGGGACAAAGGGTATCAAAAGGTTATGAGGTTTGTGGGGGGGAAAGCATGGCAGTTTGCTGCGCATGCATTTCCCCCCACATACAGCAATAAATAACTAATAAATAAATTATATAATAAATAAATAGCAATAAGTGAATGAATGCAGCAATTGCATTCATTACCTGCAACAGAAAAAGCAGAGCCTTGCAATGTTAGGGTATCTAAAGGAAGTCTTCAGACTTTCTCCAAAGGTTGCCCCTGAATTGTAGTTGAAACTAACAAAAGGGGGTAGCTACATGTAGAGCTATCATATTAGCTGTATCTAATTCATTAATTACATTCCATTTTGCCATGTCCCCATTCGTTATTTGACCATGGCCCATGTATTTGTGAAATGCAACAGCTTGTCACTAAAAGTGAGGGACACTCTTTCACCCAGAAATTGTCATCTGTCTTTGTTTTAATAATTAGAATGAGCAGGTTATCCTATTCCATGATTATGTTGATGGTAGATCCTGCTCAGTATTCCCTTTAACACTCTTAATCTGTCACATTAATTCAACATTTGGTGCAAGAGTACTTTGCACCTTTTGGTGATGCAGGTTTATGGCATTTGGATTAAAGAAACACTTCTGAATATTGGCACACAGACACAAATGAAGCTGTGGCAAAATAAGTACACTAAATACAGCTATGATTGAATCAACATTTTTGAAATCCACAACCCTGATACTTCACAAACACATCCACAAATAATTCGGAACTTCCATTTTGCTTATCAACTTATGGGAAAGAGGATTCTAATGTCAATTTATAGGTATAAATAACTGTTATTTGAGTGCTGGAGTTAATTTGATATTCAGGATTTATGACAGACAAAAAAATTTATGGCTTCCAGTCAACAGCTTGGAAACCCTGGAAGTTGGAACCAAACATATCTGGAAGTTGCAGGATGAGGAAATATTAAATACATTCAATATATATAGGATAACTTATTCAGAAGTTAAAAATATGGGTATCAACCAAAAAAACCCTCAAAAGGTGATATGGAATAATATCAGCATCCTCCCTATAGGGAATAGCATATGTAGTCATCTAAGAGTGGAAACAGTCACACAGTTCAAAAACAGTTATCTTGTGGCAGAATGACACATATTTTAGATCAATTTTCTGACCACAATGGATATAATGCTACCCCTAAAGTGAGAAAAGCATTATATATACTGTATATAGTGTGGTGAGATGGAGAAATGACAGTGTGAGCATCACTAGTTAGCAGTGAAAGGGTTCAATAGTTTATTTACTGTCTACTACTTTTATTGCCCACTTAAAGATAAAATACCTACACTTTAAAAAAGAAAAAAATAGTAAAAGTGGTTGGAAATTAAATAAGCAAGGAATGTATCTCATGCTTAATTTTACCCTCAAATGTGCAGGTGACCTAATTTTCATGTGATGGCAATAATTCATTCTGTGTAACATGTGTGTTGAGTGCCACACTAACTTTGAGACTTCAGAGATGGGACACTTTACGTCTTTGAAGTTCAAAGTTAGTCAGAACATTAAGTTCCAAAGAACAGTCAATGTTCTCTAGGTCAAAATATGTCCTTGGTGTGTTGTTGCAGCTGCAGTCCTGAATCACAACACAGTGTTTCTTCTAAAGTATCCCAACTGGGTCTTCTTGAGAGCTTTGTTCTGTAGAAATAAAAAGTGTAATTCAGCCATCTGGTGCAGATTAAAATTCTTCCATACATCAAGTAGTGTACCAGGGGAATCAATGGAAATACAATAGCAGTACTAGAGTGCTTTTCAAGCGCTCTTCTTTTAAATAAAATAACTTTCTCACTTTTTTGAAAGTTGTAGGTGAAAACTTGAGGATGACAAATTATTCTCTCTTTTTGGGGGGACCTTACCACCATGTGTTCTTTGGGTTATCACCCTCTGGCCAACTTCTATGAGACTAGTTGTTCATACCTGTAAATAATGACAACCAGCCAATGTATCATCATATAATTATGATGTTGCTCTTTATTATGTAGATTCAATTGTATATACCACTATAGGAAGAGGATAAAAGGCAGAGTTTCAAAGGGACTATAAGGCAGATTTCTATTAGACAAATAAAGCATCTATTATCAGTATTATTAATAATGCTTAGCCAAACTAATACATCCTCTGTGCTTACATTGATTGAAACCTCTGACTGGACCATGGGAATTTATTTGAAAACGTTTTAGACTTTTTAAAAAAGATTGATGTTTTGATACTTCCCTGCACTGTGCCACTTCATTTCTTCTTAAATTATCCCAAACATCAGGAATCACATTCTTAATAGGATTATGTCCTGTTTTCTCAATGGATCACAAGAAGATTATTAAGAAAGAAAATCTCCCCCCTAATGTATGTAGGGATATATTTGTTCTAAATGTGAAATAGTTCAGTTGCTGGAATTTTTGTAACCCTATCCTTTTCTTCTGGAGGTTCTATGACAGACATGTCAAACTTGCAACATCACATGACATCACGCAACGTACCGGAGCTTTTCCCCCATTGCCGGCAATGGGGTGGGCGCGGTTTCCTTGTGACGCGTCCAGCCCGCGGGCCGGCAGTTTGACACCCCTGCTCTATGAGAATTGTGCTTGAGAAAGGATCACTTTTTATTTTCACCTGTTCTCTGCTGCTCAAAACACTGGCCCTACAGTTTGTGAGAAAGAATTGATTAATTGATTGATTGATTATTTGTTTGTTTGTTTGTTTGTTTCTTTATTTGACTTCTTTGATGCCCATCTCACCTAATTTGGATCCAAATCCAGATGAACTCCCATGCAAAAGCTGTTTGAAATGTTCTACCTACTTCATCAACCTGATATGCAGATGTCATTGTTTAGCCACCATCTGAAATATCTGTAGCACTAAATAGATCGCAGAAATTGGTTGCGTATCAATAGGCAACTCTGTAATAAATCTGATTCATGTATTTGTAATAATATTAAAAATATCAGTCCCCATGTTTTGTCATTTATCTGAATTTCTTCATTTCACCCCCTCTTCACCATGATTTCATGTTGGATTACAACTGACAAATAGTCAGACAATTCAATTACTCATTTGCGGTATAAGTTTTTCCAGATATATGAGGTAAACTCTAAAATGGTGGCGTGCCTTTCAGGTTCTTTTTAAATAAAAATTAACTCTTTAGTACCATGAAACCACACTTTAATTTGAATCCAAATGTTTCAAAAACACAAGGAGATATAGATATGCACTCCTTATGTATCTTTAACCTTCCTAAATATGTTGTCCCAAAAGTGCTTTTCCAGGAGGCAACTGGACTTTCTTGTTTTTCTTTGAAGACATTTTGCTTCTCATCTAAGAAGCTTCTTCAGCTCTGATTGGATGGTGAGGAATGGAAGGATTTATATTCCTTGCAGACAGCTGGTCATTTGCATTCTTTTAGAGTGGTTGAGACCATTTGGAGGTTTATCTGTGTCCTCAGGGTCACCTGAGTAGTACAAATGTGCGTGGGGCCTTCTTGGCTGCAGTATGTTTTCTGCCCTATGTCCCTTCTCAAAGCACCTTTGGGACAACCATGACCTGGATGACTGAGAATCTCCATAGACATTTAGCTATGCACTTTGGGTTGAACACCCTTTGAATGGTGCGGGAGTATGAACGGATTTCCAGAAAACATCGCAGACTACGGGAACCATTTGTGCTTCAGTTTGAGATGCAGACAACACAGACTCATCCCCAACAGCCTGTGCCTGTCTTCAACAGTGAAAGGACACAGGGCAGAAAACATCCTGCAGCCAAGAAGGCTCTACATAGTTGCACTATTCAGGTGACCCTGAGGACACAGATAAACCTCCAAATGGCCTCAAACACTCTTTAAAAGAATGCAAATGACCAGCTGTCTGCAAGGAATATAAATCCTTCCATTCCCCAATATCCAGTCAGATCTGAAGAAGCTTCTTGGATGAGAAGCGAAACGTCTTCAAAGAAAAACAAGAAAGTCCAGTTGCATCCTGAAAAAGCACCTTTGGGACAACCATGACCTGGATGACTGAGAATCTCCACAGACACTCCTAAATATGTTGTTATGCTATTTAATAATTAATAATGTTATTTAGAGCAGGGTTCCCCAACCCATAGGCCACTGCCTACTATCGAGCTGTCGCCAATTTGCGCAAGTCAAGTTGCGCACGCATATGTTTGCCAGTCCACCACTTGCCAGTGCAGTTCTCCCCCCCCACCCGCCATGCCGCCAAGCCACAAAGGTTGGGTACTGCTGATTTAGAGAACTTAAGGGTGGTGAATACATTGGGAATATTTCATGAATTTCAAAAACGTCATGGATACAACAGTTGCCATGGTTGGAATGTCTAGTCGTGCAATATGAAAATCATAGAAATACAAATGGATGAGATTAAAGATAAATAAGTTACTCCAGAAATTATTCTGACATTAACCTTCATTCTTCATACTGTTCCCAAGTCCAATTTCCATGTTGCCAGGTAATCCCACCCTTTTTCCTTTTTTCACGATGTCACCATAATCAGCTTTTCTATAGTTGCCTCACTGCCATTCCCATTATATTTTCTTACCAGGCAATAGAAACGGGGGAAAGTTAAAGAGCTTTAAAGAGAAGCATTAGCTGAAAATACAAAGCATTTGCAAGCTTGTGTAATATAAGTTAAGGAGTGCAGTGAATTCTTTTTTAACTAGGATTAAATATAAAGATAACCAAACTAATGGCAATAGGTAGAGCAAACAGCCTTAGAATTGACTCTGAAGTGGTGAATAGTTTCTGCCATATTAACAATGAAGAAATTAGTAATCAAGAAATACACTGCAGATAAAGTAGCCATGAAGACTTGGAAAAGATATTCAGATGTCATGATATGTGTACATCCAGGGCTTTTTTTTCTCATAGAACACCCAGAACGGAGTTCCGGCACTTTTTTTGGATGGAACCTTGTAGGGTAGGCAAGGCAGGTTGTATGATGTCTGTGAGTTCCAACACCTTTTTTTTTTTTTTTTAGAAAAAAAGCACTGTATAAAATACAAAAGTCCAAAGGGGATCTAAAAGGAGGGATAGGAGCATTAGATGAGTGTAGGGGAGCATTAAAGTTAGTATAAAGTTTGTATGATGTGTGTGAGTTCCGGCACCTTTTTTTTTTTTTTTTTTTAGAAAAAAAGCACTGTGTACATCTACAAAGATCTGAATAATGCAAACCACAGTATTCCCTAGAAGTTGAAGTTTGAAGAAGCAGGATGGAAAGGACATTGCCATTTTTGAATTTTGGTGTTGGAGAAGATACCTAAGAATTCCATGGATAGACAAGAACCTACACACACAAAATGAATTATCAAACAAATCATTCCAGGGTTCTCACCCAATGCACAAAATGAGCAACAGAACCTTGATGGAAATATGCAAGAACTGTTACTTAGGCAACAGGAGTTGAAATTTTTTAAAATCTAGAAACATACCATTCAAAAGCAGTTCAGACAGATGCCTCCCTAATTCACTGAAATATAAAAAGGAGGAGCTACTTCAGGACTCTGTTACTATTGCCAGTCTCAATAAAAGTTAGCTTTAGCTTTCAGGGAGATACTGGTCTATGTACTTAATGGGGCTGACAGCTCCCTATTTTTATTTTCTTCCTAATGTTCCCTACAACTGCAGGGTCTGCTGGTTTTTGTTATTATTGTTGTTGTTTTTTTAATTTTAATCCATTGATTGCAACAGGTATTGATCAATTGTTTTGTCACCAGAATCTGATGTCATGGGCTCAGAGAGTCACCCAGTCAATTTTCGTGCCTAAGTCATGAGACTAGAACTTACAGTCTCCTGGTTTCTAGCTTGACGCTTTAACCACTAGACCAAACTGGCTCTTTATAGCTCCATATTACCTCTCAAAAATAACAAAATATAATTTGGGATTATGTATTTTCAGACTACTACAATTGGTTAAATTACAATTCATAGTGTAGTACCCGGATAGCTCAAGTTATTATATTGTTCTAATAAATTTTCATCTCTTTTACTATTTTGAATTTTATAAACTACAGTACATCACCAAAAGATTGCTTTGGCTTTGAATATATCACTAATAAATATTAGGAATAACTAAACCTGCTGTGACCCTTACCAACAGTGACAGGCATAAATAGTGGGACTGAATGATGTAAAAACATCTTTTCCTTGGTGTTTCCAGTTGCACCCATTGAAAAGTTGTAATTCTATTAAAAGCCATTTCTGTCATTTCAAATTGGGAATTAAAAAAAAGACAAAGAATGATTTACAGAATCAAAAGGCTCTTTCTTTAGCAGACAAGCCCTGGATTCATTGCGCCATTTCCCTGAAAACAATGCAGAAGAAATCAAACAATAGCTGAGGTTAAAAAAAAAGCTAGTTAAGGGACTACTTTTTGCCTTCTAGCCAATGACAAATGATGGATGACCAATCACTTCAGAGACATGCGTTCAACACTACACAGGACTCTACAGTCAATCCATAATTCCCTCAAGAACTAAAAGTATTTAGCTTTTTTTAAAAAAAGCATTAGCTACATGGACCATGTGGTCAACGGGAACAGGCAACAAAGTTACAGGTTCCCAAATGATTTCACATTAAATTATTTCACAGAAGATTGACTCAAGCCTCCCTCTCCACAGAAAAAGAAACAGGGGATGGACGGCACATGGATTTGCCAACATATCTGCTGCTTTGCTTCCAGGAGTCACATCCAGAATTAGAGGGCTAAGCATACAGTATACATATGTATATAGGTAGCCCTTGACTTAGAGCCCAAACTTTCCATTGTTAAGTAAGGCAGTTATTAAATTACTGCAATCGTACTCTTTTTTACAAACATTCTTGCCACAGTTCTTAAGTGAATCACTGCAATTATTAAGTTTAGTTACAGGGTTATTAAGTGAATCTGGCTTCCCCATTGACTTTGCTTGTCAGAAGGTCACTAAAGGGGATCACATGATTCCCGGGACACTCCAATCGTCATAAATGCATGCCAGTTGCCAAGCATACGAATTTTGATCTCATGACCACGGAGATGCTGCAATGGTTGTAAGTGTGAAAAACAGGCATAAGTCACTCTTTTCAGTGCCACTGGAATTTTGAACAGTCATTAAATGAATGGATGTATACCTGTATACACAGATCTCCACACAATCAAGAAGCTTGGCCAGTGCTTTGTTTCCTGAGCTTATGGCTTGATGGCCTGACTCTACTTTAGAATGACCTTTCACTGAACTGCACTGGGATCAAATACTTACAGCATTAGGTGAATAGCATAGAAACAAGCAGAATTGATAACTGTTTGGTGGTTTCTATTCTGACAAGTGTAGTCAAGATATTCGCTGTATGGAGAATGATAAGATAGGCTTCTCCTTTGAAATGATCTTTGTCTACTCATTACTTCAGTTGACATGATGTGAGAGCAATTCGCTAATGGGCATAATTACTGAGCCTTGAACTCAAACATGATGAGATACTTGGAAAGCAGGAGGCAAAAATGAGCATAATTACTCTGAAAGGGCAAAGTGGTGAGCAAGGTTTATAACAACTTCCTTTCTTGGAGAGATTACTAGTTATTAACCCTTAAACCTAAGTCTTCAATGAGAGTTACGTTTGGAAAGTTAGTTTTTCAGAGAAAGGCTGCAGAAGCTGTTTGATTAAATTAGAGATCCCTCTGTACTTAAGAGGGTCACCTCTGTATCTGCTCTCAGCTACAGAGTGTGCAGTTTGAAAGAGACAGATGGCAGGAGGGGGGAGGGGAGAGAGAGAGAGAGAGAGAGAGAGAGAGAGAGAGAGAGAGAGAGAGAGAGAGAGAGAGAGAGAGAGAGAGAAGGGATGAAGTTAAGGCAGACATATTGGGGTAGCAGGGTTGGTCTGTTGAAACTAAAAACTAAGAAATGTCTGCCAGAAGATGGTTGATATACCAATTATAGCATAATTTTTCATTGGGTTGCATTTTAACTCCACTTCATGAACTTTTATCCCCAAATGACCATGGGGAAAGGAGGCAAGAGGCAGACAAAGAGATGTGGACCTTACAGGCCTGTGATAATTATCTTAAGGTTTACATGGGTGTAAAAGAATCATATTGACTAGTTGCACAGTAGCAGGCAGTTATCCATCTTTCCTGGAGGATTCGATGTTTATCTTCCTCCTGGGGGTAGCAAGAGGCTGAGGCAGCCCTATCCAAGGAAGACAATGAGCAGAGAAGAACAAGATGTATAGCCTGATCCCGAAGCACTATTTGATTTGCTGGGAGACTTGGCTTCACCATTTAACTATGAAGATAAATGATTCACATACCCCTTTCAGCCTGTGTTTGACACACAATTTGCTTGTGTTTTTCAGGAGTGTCTTGTCCAGTTTAGATGGCTGGGAATCCCATCCACTTTTGTCATCTATTCCTAGGTGACTGGTTGTTTCTGTAAAAGACTGGATATTTACAGTAGCCCGAGATCTGGGAGCTGCAGTCAAACAAGAATTTCTACAAATATGAAAATGGAGGAGCAGGGCTGCATTGCTGGGGTGGAGGGGGGAATACCAAAATTCTACCTCTGCTGCTTTGTAAAAGAAATCAAAGCAGACCCAGGGGAAAAAAACTGGTTCAATTCTCAAAACCAATCAACAATCAACATCGCCAGGTCCCAAGCCAATTTCCAAATGTCACAAAGTTCTCATGTGGACATTTTCAAAGTCTCTTCCATTCCTTCAGGCCTTTAAAATTGCATCATGAGGGAACCTGTTCATTCCATTCCATTCCATTCCATGAAGAACAGCCTGTGCTCCAGTGAAAGGGTATCCAAATAGAACAAATTAAATGTGAAACATCTCCGTACCCTGCCCCACATGCGTGCAACCACTTTTGACATCCTCTACACTTTTCAGTTTGGATCCATCTAGGACTGGTCCTGGATGGTCTCAGCTGCAATTTGGAATGGGTGACTGGAGAAGCCTCCATTCAAAACATTGTCCATGTTAAGAAGTTTCCCCCTCCCTCCCACGAGGAGAAGAAGAATAAGATTCAAATTCTGCCACTGTCAGATGGGGAGGAGTTCTCTTTTCAAGAGGCACAATGTACGAGAAAAGGGAATCGCAGCATGTCATCCTTCTCTTCACTTTGCAATACCACACCGCAGGGTGTGAAAAGCCCTCGCTCTCAAGCTCTTTTCTCCCAAACTCAATTATTCTACGAAACAAGAAAAAGCCAATATAAATCTATCACACCACATTGTGAGAGGAAGGAGGATGAAATGTTCTGAATTTTAAATCTGCTATATAAATGCTAAAGAATGCTAAAGTGAAACTTTAAGCCAGTCAGGTTTGCAGTAAATTATTTTTCCCCATTTGGCAATAAGACAGGCAATTATGACCATATTTGCTGTCCCGGCAGCTCAACATACTTAAGCAACAGGTACTGAGTTTGACTTTGGATGCCGAGCTCCAAATTCCATCTAACTTCAATTTAATTTCCTTCGGAATCTGCTAAGAAATACGATCAGCTATTTGTTACCATACTTTGAATTAAATGAGCTGGCTATAGATTGAAGCCAAGTGTTTTAATGATTTTTTTCCCCTCTCTCAGCAGGAATTCATTAGTTCTTGTTTAATCAGCTACCCTCATTTGATATCTTTCTAAGAAGCTGTTCTAATTGCACACTAAGACAAAATCAAGTCCCCATATGTGAGAAAAGCACCCTTGATACCTGCTTAGAAACCATTCCATTTTCTTAAAAAAATCAAAATAAACATTACCATAATAGGGGGGAAAATCACTGCAAGGAACATGTATTCATCCATTTGTTTTTCTGAAAATAATCCATTTGTTTTTCTGAAAGTTTTGTTGCAGTTAATAGAACAATCCTAATCTTTACACATACCAGTTGGTAAAGTTAGGATAGGAAAATGGCACATCTCTTCTATGATGGATTAGATCTACCAGATCTATCATTGGATCTACCAGATATAACCGGGGCCCTTTGGTAAGCCAAGTCTGAGACTTGACCATCAATGGGAAAGGATTCTCACTGCCTATTTTTCTGTACTCTTTAGCTCTAACTCAGTTAGCAATGCTACTATTATTCATTGCTTCATGATTTTTCATTGGTCATTGAACCTGGATTGCTGCCCTTCTTCAAAGCAAAGTGCAACATTTTGATTTATTTGATAAAAACACTACTGCCCCTGTTATTTAAGTGTGGAACAAGGTACTGTGGGACCTCTGTTCTCTTCTGCTCTTTGTTTTCTGGTTGCATAAGAAAGATCCTCATTTATTTACAGTCTGAAAGTTTGGCCATAAGTGGGAGAAAACCTGTTATGGGTTAAAATGGTGGATATCTGGAAAAAATTAAATTGTGGCAACTTCTTTGTGATTCTAAGGCTGAAATGTGCTTTAAACTATGTGGCCTCCAGGTTTTGCACATTTTTTTATTGCATTGTGATGGATAAATGTTTTCCAGATATTAGGGCAAAAGCCTCCCTGAATTATAGATTTAATCATTATTGGCATCTGGCAGGAGGCAGGTTTCAAACAGGAGGGGCAGCTGCTGCTTAATAATAGCAAAAGAATCGAATCTCCCAGACATATCCAGGAGATAAGAGAATAGCAAATGGTGAATCAATGAACTGCTTCATACCTTCACGGCATCTTCTAAATAATTTAAAGTGTGCCTCTGCACTTGAATGGGCAATATAACAACATTTAAACATTTATAAACATGACAAAATGTAAAATGGAATGAAATCCTTAAGGACAAAATTCCTGTCCTCAGGAGGAACAAAACTGAATTTTATTTTATTTATTTTATTTGCCCATTTGCATTGTACCTTAGTTCTCAAAGAGGCGAAATGTCATTAAAATATCCATACACATAAATAAGCGACTATCTCGTTGCATTGTTAAGTATCGTATAGTCATAAATTTAACACATTCTTTATGTATTTTGAATTTCAAGACCCAGAAAGCCTTTCTAAAGAGGAAGATTCTTGAATTCAGTTGACTCTTTTGAAGCAGTGGGGAGCCCCTTTTCCAATTTGGGGACTGCGTTTCCTATTCCTGCCTGTCTGGGAGGCTCCGGGGACTGGGATGGTGGAAAGGAGAGAGAGAAATATTTGTGCTCCATTTTTCATTTGGAAGTTTATGAGGAGAGAATTAAAAGAGGACATTAAGCTAGCTATTTTGTGGTTTGAAACTCTAGGATAAGAGTGAGCAGAAAATGAAGGGCAGTGGTTTTGCAGATATATTTGCTGGCATAGCCAGGAACAGCTGCTGAAGCACTCTTGTGAGCCTTGGAAGACATGTAGTTGTTTTAATCATTCAAAGATATGCTTTTCTTCTATACTCCTGCATGCTGTCCTCTCACATAAAACTACTTTTTCATTACTTGTTGAATTGCACAAATGCACACTCATTTCTGCACAAATATTCCCCCCTTCCCCAAAAGAGCACATTTTATATCTAGTTTGTCATTCTGCAAACATCTGTGTAAAAAGCAAACAGCGAACTTGTCGCAACATTTCCTCAACTATATAAACTTGGTCTCTGAGAAATTAGCAACCCGGGGTTATTCCAGATTATTACTGAGTAGACTGACCTGCTGTCAATCAAATGTTTAGACAGTTCAAAATATGTCTTTTCACCTGTGCCTGAAACGCTTGCTGTTTCCCCTGACTCTCTTTAACATTTAACATGAATTTAAGCTTTTGAGTAATTATACTCATATGACAATAAATTACACACAGGCCTATTTATTTCTTTTTTAAAAAACAAAATCATGGCAGAAGACTGGGCCACTACATTACACATTACCTCCAGCTCACATATTCTGATTAAACACTGGGCTAGCCTATTAGACTCTTCTACAATATGGGCAAAGTAAAATAGAAGATTAATTACAATGTTAACCACAATTTATTTTTGAAAGAAATATGCCTGCCTGTCGGTAAAGGTTAGGAGAATTAGTCCTTACATGTCAGATTTTCCATAGCTAGGTTGGGATTTATGGAGAAAAATTCACAGGATAAGCTTTAAGCCTCTTAGGATCAAGCAAAGCTTTTGAAGGCACATCAAGCCACAGAGACTCATGACAGTAATAAATTGAATAATGAATCTTAGTTTGCCCCTATTTTTCCACTTTGGAGGAAAATTTTATATTTAATGTGTAGAGATACTTGCAGAACTGACTTTGATGTCAAAGAGTTTGTTTTACTACAGATCTGGTTTCATAGTAGTATCTGGGACTTAAAATACTATCTGTGCTGAGCCTTCTTTGATGAGTTCAGAGCTCACTGAGAATGAAGCTCACTGCAAAGCTTCACAATTTAGGGCTTTTTTTTTTCCTCTTTCAAATTGAATTTGAATAAACATAAGAAGTAAGGCCCATCCCAAAAGGAAATCCAAGCCAAACGAACCCATTCTTTCATCAGCTTTCCTTAAGCCACAATATAAACGCTACTCTTGCTTTTTTTCCCCTCAACAGTAACTTTCCATCAGAAAAAAAACCTAGTGTCGTCATGTTATATTTGAGCCAGACCTAAACTGTACTTTTCCTCTTTTTAGTAGAATTTATCTCAAGCACATTGAACAGAGTGATGCCCTGGTCAATGGGTATCTTTGCACACAAATGGCAATGAATGCAAATGGAAGGCTTTCGGCCTCAAACAAGCTGAGTGGGTCACCCAGTTTTTATGTGTGTTGCATCATCAGCCCATCATCACAGCCCTGAGGTTTGAAAAGAATGGAATGGGCCAACATGCCGTGGCCAACTCACCACAGGACAATTTGCCATAGGAGAATTCAACAAATACAAAAGTTAAATTAATTTCAACAGAACCATGGCCAATAGTAATAAAAGACATTCAGAAATACAAGAGTTACAATAATTTAGATGAAAACATGGTCACCAATAATAAAAAATATCTGAATGAAACAATTAATACAGCGTTGAAGCCTTCCATGATGAGTTATCCTAAACCAGGGGTAGGCAACCTTGGCTCTTTTATGACTCATGGACTTCAACTCCCAGAATTCCTGAGTCAGCATAGCTGACTCAGGAATTCTGGAAGTTGAAGTCCATGAGTCATAAAAGAGCCAAGGTTGCCTACCCCTATCCTAAACTCTGAAAGGAAGCTTTCATTGACCTCTCTGAAAAAAATTCCTCATGCCTAATTGCCTACCAATGACAATTTGGGAAGGGGAAACCAGAACTGGAGAGCCAGTTTGGCATAGTGGTTAAAGCACCAGCTAGAAGCCAGAGACTGTAAGTTCTAGTTCTGCTTTAGGTGCAAAATCAGCTGGCTGACCTTGAGGCAATCTCTCTCTCTCTCAGGCCTAGGAAGGACGCAATGGCAAAACACTTCTGCCATTTTGCCAAGAAAATTGCAGGGACTTGTCCAGGAAGACACTAGGAGTCAATGCTGATGTAAAGGACACACACACACACACACACACACACAAGTGAGAACTCAGAGAGAAAGAGACATGTCTATCCACATTTGCACCACCAGCAGTTATACTTGAGGGAGAAGCTTTACTAACACCCAGTGAATGGTTATTTATTTATACCCCCACATTGGACCCAACAGCTATTGAGTGATTTATAGATGACAAAAAGACCTGGTCCCTAGGCACACACTGGGTAGGGGGAGTGGAGAGAGGAACACAGGAGAAGGAAAACAATTACTCCAAAAGTAAATCTTTTGTTATCATAATTTTATAATAATCAAGTATAATCCAGATACAATGCTGAAGTGATGAAAGCACAGGTTACAAATTACAGCTCCTGTTTCCAGGACCTTTCAGAATAAACAGAATTCCCGAATTACAAGTCTGTCACCTGAGCCGAAGGAACAACCATGTGTGTCTTTCATTCTATCTTCCAGCATTGTGGAACAGCAGAATAATATTATGGCAGAGACCAAGCATGATGCATCAGGTTTTTCAGAACGGTTAATGGTGAAGCCTTCCTTCCTTCCTTCCTTCCTTCCTCCCTCCCTCCCTCCCTCCCTCCCTCCCTCCCTCCTCAGTTTGGTGGAACATGTGTCCCTCCCTCCCTCCCTCCTCAGTTTGGTGGAACATGTGTGATTATATTCTTCATTCATTTCTAATATGCATAACGAACAATACAAATTGCAGTCAAAATGTTGGTTTTACCCAGCAAGGTGACAACATCAGTGCTGGAAGGAGTGGGATTTATACATATATAAACAGAGATCTTTCCCACTCCCTTCCAGCACTGATGATGTTATCTAGTTGAGTAATGAAACGTCTGCAAGAAAACAATAACTCAGAGAGCACCACAGTTCAATCCTGAGCTACAAATATTCTCTTCTATTGGTTTACAAGGGGTCTTTGATGCTTTCTTAATGGCCAATGATAATATTAACTCCACTATTTCCAACAAGGATAGGATAAGAAAAGATACAGCAAGTTCGGAGTGGGCTATTTTCATAGCCCTAATCCTTCCCATGAATGCTCTCTCCCTTCCCCTGTCCACTACAGTTTGGACAAAACCTCTCCATCTAAGTCAGGTAATGGCCAAATACATCTGGATGCCTTGAATGTGGGGAAAAACCACAGTATTTTTTTTCTATAATTGGAACTGAGTCATTGCCAAGATTTCAAGAGTGCCACATAATCACTGTCTAATTGGGCACATAATAGCGTATAGAGTATTCACTATAATTTTTATTCTAAAAAACAAACCGCTATTGTGGGATCAGTGGCATATCGTTTCTAGACCCAACTCCACCATGAAGCAAAGGGGACCTTTCTGCTATGTGCCAATGAATAAGTTATCTATTATCTCTGGAGTGTATAAGTTAGAATGTGTGAACCAGCATAATTAGACTCCATTTATTTGCTCAATTTTGGCAGCAAATTTCTGCAGTGTGTTCCTTTCCCCCCCACCCACCCTCTCGCTCTGTCTCTCTCTTTTCATAAAACACTTCCTGGAATGATTATGGGAACACTTAGATCCCCAGATGCTGATAGCATAAAGAACATTTTTACCATTAAAGAAAAAGAAATGTATAAACAAACCCTCATCCTCTCATACAAAGTAATTGCAAGATACGACATATAAATCTATACACGCATAAACTCATTTATGCACACACTGAAAAATAAAGATGAGATTGTTGTTGTTGTTGTTGTTGTTTTTAAATCTGAAGACTGATGGCTGGATTTTGTCCTGCTATGGATATGTTGGAAATGTACCACCCAAATTTGCTCCCAACAGAATATGAATAAAAAATTCTTAGCTGTACTTAGATCTAAATTGGGAGATACAAATGAGTATGGTGTGTGTGTGTGTGTGTGTGTGTGTGTGTGTGAATTCTGTGTCATATATGTCATATGAGAAATGGCTGTGTATTTTACATTGTGAATAAATAGCCAGGTACCTAAACAGTTAGGCAGGAAATAAAATCTCCCCTATAAGTGAAATCTTTACACATCTATCCAACAGATTTGTGTGAGGAAGCTGTTTGTTCTTCTGTTCAGTAAGAAATTTGTTCTTACCATAGCAACCACTGCATTAGCAATTCAGCTTCTGAGTTACAAAATAGTTTCTAAATGTGGCACATCAATATGTAAAGTAAGCTCTAATATTATTTTTTTTACTTCTTTTGGGAGAGTGGATATGAGAATATTTCCTTTACTGCATGAAATAAAACAAAGACCGTACAATTTTAATCAATTGGCAAGCACCATTACTAATACTAAATCTGAGTTCTTTCTTTTTTAATAAATAAATAAATAAATCTGGAATCAAATGAGAATCTTAAATTGCTTACACCTAAAAGACAAAAAAAAAAAAGGAACTGTAACAATAATGCTCTGACAAGCTGATTTATCCCTTAGGTACCAGTGCAAGAGTTTGTGCAACAGGGAAGATATTTTTATTTAGTTTTATTATTTTTCTTTTCTAATATTGCAGTCAGGCCATACTTCCAAGCAATGAATTTGATTACAGTATCAGCACTCTCCCTTTCCATGCATCGTTGTGGTCATCAGCCATTCAGTCACATCCAACCCGTCAAGGTCAACACTCCGTGGATCAGCACTCTCCTCTTTCTTGCACTACGTCCTTCAGATCTGCCCAGGGTCATTTTTATAGTGTCCAACCAGCAGGTAATAGGGCAGCCCCTTCTCCTCTTTCCACTTATCATTCCCAGCATGATTGACTTTTTGAGTAAGTCACATGACGTGTCCAAAGTATGACAGCCTCTGTTTGGCTATCTTGGCTTCAAGTGATATTTCTGATGAGGTTTGCTCTAGGACCTCTTTGTTGGGTTATTTTTGCAGTCCATGGGATGCGTAATAGTCGCCTCCAGCACCACAGTTCAAAGGCATCCACCCTTCTCCTATCTGCCTTTTTGAGAGTCAAGGTTTCACAGCCATAAGTAGTAATTGGAAAAATTATTGTGTTAACTAATCTGCATTTGGTTGTGAAGCTAATGTCTTTACTTTTCCAGATGTTATTCATGCTAGACATTGCAGTTCTTCCAAGTGCTATATGCTTTCTGATTGTATATCTCCAAACTGCAATCTCCGCTTTGGTCAATTTTAGAGCCCAAGGAGATTAATTCCTTTACTGTTTCAATGGTCTCATTGTCAATCTGTACTGTGACCTGT
This sequence comes from Protobothrops mucrosquamatus, assembly GCF_001527695.2. Classification (NCBI taxonomy): domain Eukaryota; kingdom Metazoa; phylum Chordata; class Lepidosauria; order Squamata; family Viperidae; genus Protobothrops; species Protobothrops mucrosquamatus. The sequence continues at coordinate 605,637 of NW_015386250.1, read as the reverse complement.
GTGTTCACTGCAGTTGTCATTATCTTTGTTTTCTTGATGTTAAGGTGCAGTCCAAATTTTTTACTTTCATCTTTGACTCCCAGGATTAGCCACTCCAGATCCTCCTTGCTTTCCGTGAGCAACATTGTATCATCTGCATATTGGAAGTTGTTGATATTCCTATGGCTGATTTTAACTCCAATGTTAGATTCCTCCAATTATGCATTTCTCATAACTATTTTTTGTTAACATGTTGAATAGTATAGTGACAGGATGCAACCTTGCTGAGTGCCTTTTCCAATTCTGAACCAACGTGTGTCTCCATATTCCATTCTTACAGTGGCTGCCTGATCAGAGTACAATGATTGAATGAGCTGGATGTGGTATGGTGATATTCCCAGTTCTTTGAGGCAGTTCCAGAGCTTGACATGGTCAACACAGTCAAAGGCTTTTGCATAATCAATGAAGCAAATGTAGAGGTCTTTTTGGTATTCCTTTACTTTTCCATCATCCAACGTAGATTGGCAATATGATTACATTCCTCCTCCTTTCCAAAATCCTGCTTGTACATCAGGCTGTTCTCTGTTGGTGGTTGGACTCAAACATTCAGTGCAGATGCCTACTAATTCCATAGGTGAGGTCTGGATGATAACCTACATCCTTGGAAAATGCAATTGACATCTCAGTATTGTAAGAACTCTTCACAGAAAAGTGGTCCCAATTCATTTAAAAAGACTCCCTTAGACATTCAATAAGAACACTCATAGGAATGGAGGAAGAGCTCTCTTAGAACAAACTACAAACCCAGCAAGTCCAGCATACAGTTTCCCAAAAGATCAACCTGCATGTGGGAAGCCTACAAGCAGGATTGTACCCTTGGCTCAACTGGCACTTCAGGGCATGAATACCTGAGCATCCCCACTTGATCCACATCATAATAGGTTGGCCATACCCATCTCAGTAAAGTTCTCTCTCTCTCTTTTTTGCAATGTCTTTTCTTTTAGATTTTCAGCCAGACCAGACCGTAATTTGGAACAAATGCAGGTTGCTCATCTTGCTGTGTTAATTAAGCAAATTGCTTTTTGGGATCTGTCTAGACCCCAGTGATAAGAATGAACAAGCTGGGAATTTTCTGTCTTGATAAAATCATGTTCTTTTGATTATTCACCACATCTGAGCTATGTTTTATTTAGTTATTTATTTTTGGTTGTATGACTAAAAGTTTTGATCAGGCTAATCTTCTTTTGATTCTTCTCATTCTTCCATAAACCATGGTGATTATGATTGTATTTTGCTGCAGTGAATTGTATAAGTTAATTATTTACTTACCCAATATGTAGAAAGATATAATGTAACTCCTAGAATCTATTTGATGTAAAATTCATCTCACAACTTACAACCCATTCTTTTCTGCACTCATTGTGGGAGATGGCATCTGAACATGTATATATACTAAGACACTATATTTTATATTACACTACTATTAATCAGTTCATTACACTATTATATTTTAAACAATATAATAATTAAACATTAACTGTTTAATTTAGTTTTCAAATAATGAGGTAATTTCTCAGGGAAGAGAAACATTCTATAACTTATTTGCAAAACTAATATGAGAAAAGCCTTAAATTATTGGAAGTTGAATCAAATCTTTTGCCAAGTTTTTTCTCTAAAAAAAATCTTAAAATTACTGTTACTGAAATGAGCATGAAAAACATAGACTGTTATCTAGTTAATTATCCCATTTGCCATCCAAAATTTGAGTGAGAACCCTAGCAGCACACTTTGAATATGAGCGTTTACCTCAAAATTCTTTTCTTAAAGAAAGTTTTCTCTTTTCTTCATTTATAAATGAAATAATAGTCCCTATCTGTTATCTATTAAGTGTAGTTAGATGTTAAAAAGAAAAGTAAATCTATCTAGTGGGTTCAGGGAAATTCCTTCTAACATGTGGCATGTTCTTTCTCACACAGAATTTGGATATAACCCAAAAACTGAACTGTGGGGAGATTTAGGATAACAAACTGAACCAAAATACTAACCTCTGCAGCACTTAACCCATATACTTTTTATTCTATTTTTCAGAATTTCAGAAAGAAGTTTTGTTCATTGTTCTTTCCAATGGAAAAGAATTTCAGCAAAATTTTTCAGTCTGGGCTGCAAGAGACTCAATAATGATATTCTCTCAGATTCCCCAGCCTTCCTTTCTACCCATATTATCTAAATAGGAAAAAAATGTATTTCCTGAAGGGAAAAAAAGATGGAAGAAAGCACGGAAGGGCTGACTGATCCCCTGAGATCAGTATTTGATAGTTCCTAAAGGCAATTCTTCTTTCTTTTCACTCTTTCCAAACAATACCTGCACTCTTAATTTTTTTTAGACATCTCTACTTTTTCTGTGGTCTTTCAGATTATGTCACTTGACAATTGGACTCAGGACCATTGTTTATTTTGCTATTTTCTCTCTCTCTTTTTTCCCGGTTAGCGCATGTTTTGGCTTCATCACTAGCTATTGTTCCAATATACAAGGGCACACTTTGCACTAAATATATGCATCCCAGCCTTTAGGACTAGGATACATATGTAATTTGCAGGGTATGTGACAGGGCAGTTTGAAAAATAGTTGCCCTTTTGGATCTAGCTAGTAAAAAAAACACTTTTACCAGAAGGCAAACTACTCCACCTCCAGATACTTACAATCATCCCACTGAGACTTTTGGAATTGCCTTAGAATGCCAGTCCCAGAGAACCCATAGCAAGAAAATTATTTTGTAGTGGTGGAATTTCCAGAAATAATGGGCCCTCTGTGAAGCAAAATGTTGAGCTTCATTAAGATCTGATCTGGTTCTGTAAAATTGACCTGAAATTCAAGACAAGGTGATCAATTCCTCTCATGCTAGAAACTTGTAAACCACTGTGATAGTCTATGTCAACTATTAATACTATGAAATACAAGATTTTCTGGCTGACAAAAATATCTCTGGTGATAAGGAGAGATTTGAGGGAATCACCCACTTGAGCTCTAGAACAGCTGCTTCTCATGAGGGGACCACAAGAGCTGAGTTTCTTGTGATCGATTGCGATTGAAGTTGAGCATCATAAGAGCTGAGGGATTTACAATATGCCCTTACCCGCTGTGCAGCTTTAATGGACACTTGACCAGTAAAAACCTCATTTTTAAAAACATTTTTGGACTTAAATATTTTACAACCTAAGAAAGGTACTCCAAATAGCAATGGAGATCAAAGATTCTTGGTAAGTGCTTCTTTTTAAAATTCAAAAGTGTGTGTGTGGGGAGGGAAGGATACATTATTTTAAAGTATTTTAATTTAAAAGCAAAAAACTTAACAAGATTGTGATCCAAAAAAGTGTTAAATGGGTAAAGGGGATAGTAATTTTTAAAACAAACAAACAGGAGAAATCATTTTTGCTGACAAAAGTGCCTTTGCAAATAGCAAAAATAATTAGACTAACAACCTGGACCTTCGTGGGAATACTAATTGTTTATTTTTAAGGACAGTAGATAATTAAAAAGCTGAAAAATGTTGAATTCAAATGCATACTTTGATACAGAAGATTTTCAAGATTAATATTCAACTGAAGCCAGAAATTTTCTTTCTGTGACTAATGGATAAACAGAAAAAAAGTTACAGAAAATTATTTCAGTATATTATTCATTATATGCACAGAGATGGAAAGATTGGACTACCCGCTGTGGAGGAATGATAGATGAAATTGATAGATCTTGCTGAAACAGATAAAATTACTTCTTTGATTAGAGAAAAGACACTAACTACACTTATTGGTAACTAGAAACCTCTTATGGATTTTTTTGCATAAAAATTAAAAAATGAACTTATAATTTATGGCTTTGATGATTATACAGGACAGATTATAGAAAGAACAATATTATGTTAGTTTAAAGAGACAGAGATTAAACTATAAATGTATGCATAAATGCAGTGAAGAATATTGTAAGTTACTTCTTTATATCTTTTTTCTTTCTTTTCTATTTTGTTTCTTTTCTTGCACTTTTTGTTTTCTCTTTGCTTTCTTTTTTCTCCCTTACTTTATATTACTTCTATTGGTTTTTATCTTCCTTTTAAAAACTTTCAATAAAAATCATATAAAAATACTATAAAATAAAACAGTGGGTGGGAAGGGGCTCTTAATTTTTCTGTTTTCTCAGAAAAGCAAATGAGACTCCTTCTAGACTATAAGATGAGCTGAATCATTCAAAATCAGACTTTGCCAGTCATTCTGGAAAATACCTCATTTGAACATTTGAAATTGTTGTTGCCTTTATTGCTCTCTACCTTACTCTCTATTAAGCAATTTAAAAGCTAAATAGAACCTTTCAAATCAGTTTTCTTACTTGGAACTCTTGGGAGATAGTCAATTTTATCCTAGCCTCTTTGGGGATTCCAGCAGCATTAAGTCCAATTTGCTATATCTTTATTAAATTATGTATATTCCTTTGTATAAATAAATGGTCTTAGAGTGCTTGCAGTGTTGGCTGTTACACTGTGTTGCCTAATGGGCCAATGGTCTTCCTGAAATTATTTTCCCCTGACATTCGTATGGAAGTACTATTTGTGTTTTGCAATTTTGTGTTTTTAAAAAACACTTCTGTGGTCATAGGAACCTGAAAACTCTGCAAAAGAGAGATTTTTCTTTTATTCGGGATCATGGAATCATAGATCATACAGCTGGAAGAGACCTTAGAGGTCTTCTAATCCAGCCACTTGCTCAAGGCAAAAGTCCTTATATTATCCTGGACAAATAGTTGACCAATCTTTTCTAGAAAAACTTGAGGCATGGCAGCTAACAACAATGTTCATATTGCACTGCAGGAAATCAACATTATGGATCATGTTATGGTCATTAAGAATTTGAACTGACTCCAGATATTCCAATAATATTCCCACAGGATTGAGGAGCATGAAAAAGAGAAAAAGCAAATGCAGGAGAAAATAGAGTGTATTTCCTCAGACTTTAAGCTGTATACATGTTTAGATGTCTTCTAATCAACTTCCTATGACATGAGAGTTTCATCTAGGAAAATGTTTTTTTAAAAAGCCATTCGAGTCTCTTGCTTGCTTTTGGAGATTGAGCAGACAAAAATTTCTGTAATGATTTCTGATTTCAGACATTGAAAAATTTTGATCATTTCATTCAGCTTTATATGCAAGAAGACTGTAACAAGGATTCTTTCTTCACATATATATCACCCTCATTTTTCACCAGCTATCTCTTTTTTTAAAAAAAAAAAATACATTTGACACTTGACTTATTTATTGATTTTTATCATGATCTTTCCCATTGGTTCAAACAGTCTCTAAAAGTATACACCATTTGCTCCTCTGTGGGAGTAGTATCAAAGTGTGCTTCTAGAGTTCAGAATCTATACACTTTAATGCAATTTTAATTGTATTGCTTTTATCTTTAGACAAAGCGACTTGTAGAATGCGTTTGTAAAAGGCTCAGGCTGATACACACATATATCATGGGAATACAATTTCATTGTATTTTGTTGTATGTTGTTATATGCATGTATGTCAGCTTGAGTATTCTGTTTACAAACGAAAAGGCAAAAAATAGCTGAATTATTTGAAAATCAAAGAATTACACAACAGAGCAACAGGGTATTTGCTGTACCAAAGATAGGATCGATTTGTTGGTATGTGGAAAAGAACCATCATATTAAACCTGGTTTCTGATTCATCTACTACAGTATTTCTTGAAACACTGCTGTACATGTAATGAAAATCTGCTGCTTGCCTGGGAAGCCACATCCATTTTTCTGTAAGGAGAAATGTGCAAGATAGAACATGATTGTAATTTTTATGCCTGGTACACTTGTTTATCTGCCTTTAAAACATGAACCCCAAAGCAATAGTAATCTATTCTGAAAAACTGGTGGGACATTTCTTCAGCTGCTTGAAAAAAACTTTCAACCAAAGTCTGGCCATATGAGTGATCTACAGCAGAGGTCCCCAACCTTTTGAGGAGAGAGGTTTTTCATTGGTTTTGTATGATGCCTGCATCTCATGTATGGGGCTTTACTTGTTTGTTCGATCCGGTTGCTGGCATGCCGTGGCCCAGTGCTGGTCCATGGACCGGGGCTTGGGGACCCTGATCTACAGTATTTCAGTAATGATATCAGTCATCATGTCATCAGGACTGGGAACTGCCTTGCTTTTCTTTCAATATAAAGATGCTGTGGGCAGCTTCTGTTCCCTCAGCACTGTCCTCAGCGGCCATTTTGCTTGGGCTACAGGAGAGATTGGAAACATACTTTCTGCCCAGGCAGGTGCCTACATAATGCTAGACTGATGCTTTGGAAAGAGTCAGTCAAGCATTAGGCAGTCTCCTTCTTTACATTGGGAATATGGCTATTCTAGAAAACTACTAGAGCTCTTTTTTCCAGCATTTCTTTAGTGGTCTTTTGAAAGAGTGCTGGTTTTTCTTTCTTTTTAAAGAAGGCTCCCTGGAGACGTCATCATTCCTATGTGTGCATAACATTGATTTAAACTGGGAAACAGTGCTACCTCTGTTATGTTGTTGTTGGTACCATCCCAAATGCATGTGTAACCAGAAGCAGAGTAGAATTGGGTGCCACGGAATACCAGAAATGAAAGTTTTATGTTGTTATGTTTTCCATATTTGTGTTACTTTGAGGAGAGGCATCATTTTTCCTATGCCAGTACCCAACAAAGATACTCCTGGGTTTTGCCAGGATTGCCATTCCCTTGTGGTATTTACTGAGGGATCCACCAAGCCTAGTATTTAACAAACAGATGGAGGCACTGAGTAAAGAAACTTTCTTCAGTGTCTTAGACAAACTCCTTCCCAAGTCAGCCTGTGTCTATCCATCATGTATTTAATTTGGACATAGATATAGCATATTCATTCAGCAACCATTCAAAATGAAAAAAAGCATTATGACTTCTCCCCAAAGACATGGTCACTGCAGTGCCCCCAGGGTCACATGAACAAAATTCTGGCACTTGGCAATCTGCCTGCTCCTTACAATGGACTGCAGGGATGCTGCAGCCCCCACCCTCAGCCTATCTTGCCCCCCCATCCCACCTTGCTGGGTCCTTTGGGCCTATCTCTCACCCAGCTGGGACCCCACAGGCCTTGGGCTTGGCTCCCAACCCAGTGGGTCCCATACCCTCCTCCCTCCCATCATGCCTTGCTTCTATTCTATTGCTATTTAAATTGTGATGAGATTAAATAAGGGAAAATGAGAAGGAGGATAGGATACTTATACACATAGAGGTTATGTATCAGACAGATTACAAGTGTTTTATTAATTAACAATTACAATGCGTTAAAAATCCATTGTGTTTGTTGAAGCTCTGTAAAATTGCCCAAAACCTTTTGATGTGAGTTTAGCCAATTCTTGTCCAATTTTGTTTTTTCAGAGAGGACTATTTGACATCCATAACTGAGTGTCCTTGGAAGATTGAAATGCACTGGTATTACTTTATCCTTATTTTGCACTTGTGTCTATTAATACTTTTGCAAAGTTTGGCTTGTTTGTCCTACATAGAATCCAGAAGGGCATTGCTGGCAGATGGTAGCATACTGTATATCACTTTAGCAGGTATATTTCACATTAGAAGAAAAGCATGTGAAGAAAATTAAAGGAGCCCAATAAACAAGGAGCACGCTCAGCAAGCACAGATTATACTGATCGATTCTTGAATGTGGAAAATAATAGAAAATGTGGGGGGAAAACAAGTGGAATGGAATTCCGAACAGAAGTTTTCCATGCTTTAACTTAAAACTTGGATAAATTGAGCTTGGCTCTGCATTCTAATTCTTTTTAAACAGATCAATTTTACAGTTCTGTCGTACAAATAGGAGACCTTTGTCTCTGTGTTTGTATGTATTAAATACCAGCCCCCCCACTGAGTTCTGTTTCAGTTGAGTTGGTGATGGTGACAAGTCCTGAAAACACAAACTTCAATAGTCTACTATGAAATTATGAATGTTTAGGAAGGATGCACACAATGAACATTTTAAACTAAGGTTTGGGGAGGAGCAGGAAGGAGGTACAAAATGTTTCAGTGAAAAGCTGCCTGACACCCTGTATGTCTCTGAAAGAGAAGATGATGACTTTCTTCTGTTGGTGTGAAAGCATTCTATAAAACCTTTGAAACACGTAAGTGGGTTTTCAAGGGGGAATAACAATAAAATATTATATTTGTTTTAATTAATTAAAAGGATCTCTTGAAATACCGCTTTATCTTTCATGAGGCAGAACGTTTTTGGTATTTGGCACTTTGAAAGCAATGCTTTTGGGGGGGGCGGGGGAAATGTAATTTAGGCTGTACATCAAGAAACAGAATGTTTTATTGTCCTGTCATCTATAGGATGACACTATTTTTACTCAAGCTATTTCAGTATGTCACATTATCTTGAAGCATTTCAAAATAGAATGACATGGAATGTTCATTCTGGAATGTTTAGCGCTGGCAAAAAAAAGTACTTAGGAAATTGTTGGCTGGTGATGATTTGAGTGATCATTTTTTGCATCCTGGATTAATGTCAGTGCATCCCCAAAAGAGTAACCCTTCAAACAATTGACCATTTTGGAACATTGTAGGTACAAGTCCATTTCCAACATCCACGTCTACTCCACATGGCTGCAACTGAAGGTCAAACTCTGGTTCTCCTTGGCAGCTTTATCAAGACAAAACAAACTCTTTGCTACTGTATACAAAGAGTCTGGTTTCACATAGCATAAGAAGCTATGATTTAACCATGTTTTGTTGAACAAGCCACAATTGACTGCTTTCACACAACATACTAAGCAAAAAAGAGAGGTCTACAAGCTACCATTGGAGGGGTCATGGATACTATTTAGTCTCCTCTCCTTTCTAAGAACCATGGTTGACATCAGTAGAACTTGAGATCTTCAGAGGTATTTGGGGACTCTTTGCCAGTTTTAAAGAATTTAAGGGTGGGAATTGGAGCAGGAAACTTCTGGGAGATAGACTGTGCTTTTCTCTATCCATTAAAAAAACTATAAAAATCACACCAAGACTGCTATCTCTGGGGTCAGTTAAAGGCTATTTGTGGAAACTTGGGGATTTAAAAGTGGGAATGAGCACTGTTAACATTTAAGAAGTCTTTCACTTCTACCTCTCCCTTTAATTTTGAATAAACCAAACCAATCATGTTGCCAGTTTAGCCCCTGTATCACCCAGGTTTAGCAGTAAGAACATTGGATAACGAGGGAGAAGCCCAAATGCTGCCTCTATGGTCCATAGGCTGAGAGTTTCTTATCCTGGCACTAAGTCATAAATCAAAGAATCCACAATATGTCTTAGCATTACTTTGAATGACAGTGACATGTGAATATGTTTTGCAGCTCACTGCAGGAACAAGCTAGTGAGGAAGATTCTTCTGCTTCTTGTATATTATGCTGGCTTGATCTCCTAAAGTCAATGTCTCTTTTCCTGCCTAACTCTTCCTCTACAGATAGTCCTTGACTTACAACAGTTTGTTTAGTGACCATTCAAAGTTGCAACAGCAGTGACTTATGACCGTTTTTCACACTTTCAACAGCAAACTATTTCTAAAATGATGCCAAGAAAACTGCAGGGACTGGTTCAGACAGTCATCAGGAATCAACACTGACTTGAAGGCACAAAAAATGATGGTGGCTTGGTTGAAAAAAAAAGTGATCCATAAAATAATATTTGATAGAAAAGGAAATTTTGGGGGGAAACAAGGCTTGTTGCATAAGCTATGTGGAATAAAACCACATATTGTGCCATCTGTAGTTGATATATTCACATTTGGAGAGTCTCTGACACAAAATTAACTTTTGTCCTGATGATTAGGACTGCTCTAAAAATGGCTGAAACGTCATGTTAGCTTCATTCAGTTTCTTATTTTGCTCATCATTTAGCTTCTGCATTAGTTTGTGAATCTGGTCACCCACCCCCCAAAAGTAGTGTGCATTCTCCTAATGTCCGTTTTGATATATTTTTCCTAACGTGTATGAATTTTGTAATCCATTTTTACTTAATACTTTTTTTATCTCTCAAAATAATCTTTTTTATGTGTATTTTTTCTTAATATATACATTACTTGCAGTATTAGTTACTTGCAAGCCACATCACAAGTTTCTGAAAAGTGTGGAATATATATATATATATTTACACAAATCCATTCCAAATTCTCCTCCACCTCTATCTATGATACCCAGATGGATTTAAGGTTTTGAAATGTAGTTTAAATTAAGAGTGAGGTTTGTCAGCTTTGTCATGGATTAACCAAAGAGGATTTTGTTTTGAGCAAGATGTAGCAGAACATTTTAAAGACTCTGAGGGGCCAGGAGGTTCAATGTTCATTTCAAACCATCCTTTTAAATACTGGGTGGAAATTTATCCTCCACTTTCCAAAAAGTTTTCTTCCACTTTGAAAGCAGCTTCCTCCCTTCTCCCCCCCCCCCCCCCCCCCCCCCCCCCCCCCCCCCCCCCCCGGCACCACCATCACCACCACCTTCATTCTTATAATA
>NW_015386250.1:539223-593640 GCF_001527695.2 Protobothrops mucrosquamatus | reverse complement strand
AAAAAAAAAAAAAAAAAAAAGATGCCGGAACTCACACACGTCATACAACCCGCCTTGCCTACCCTACAAGGTTCTATCCAAAAAAGGTGCCGGAACTCCATTCTAGGCGTTCTGTGACAAAAAAAGCCCTGTATATACCAAACAATAATCTACAAACTCCAAAATGAATCCTTCCAACAATGCAGGTGCATAAAACATTTACTGATAAGGGCTTTCCCTTATTCTGTTGTACATGATGTGACGTGTCAATGTGCACTAGGAGGTCAAGTTTAATCCTGATTATGATTAACCTGGTGCAAACCACAGGAACAAAAGCTGCCTAATATTTGCATCCTATCCAGGAATTTGCTGGCAAAGGGAAACACAGAAATATAATTATACTATAAAAATGGATTAGTATATAATGTTATTGTTGTTGTCGTTGTCACTGTTGTTAACTTTGAGTCAGTGTTGACTCCAGATGACTCCTTGGTCAAGCTCCTGCAGTTATTTTGACAAGATTTCAGAAGTGGTTTCAATTGCTTCCTTCCTAGGGCTGAGACAGAGCGACTGGTCCAAGGTCAGCCAGCTGGCTTCATGCCTAAGGTGAGACTAGAACCCATTGTCACCTTTCTAGCTTGGTGCCTTAACCATATCACCAGACTGGCTCGTTTTCAAGATAATCAAAGGAACAATTTATGAAACGGAGGAAAACTTCAGTTTCATTAAATATAGATTCATGTGAATTATGATCAAATATATCTAAAAGCGAAGGCTAATTTCATTGGAACTTGAATGGACTGTAGAAAGCGAATGGAAGGAAACACATTCAAAGTAAGTGCCAAACAGAACCAGGATGTGCTTTACCCAAGAATATGTAGCTATTGATCCTATGTATCTTAAATTGTTAGGCTTCAGGCTGTCAACTGCATGAGGAACATAAAACTCTTACAGGTTCATAAATATGAATCAAAACAGCCTGAAAGAAACAGAATTTGGGCATGTACCAGATCACAAAGAACAAGTTTTATGTTATATAGGAGCAAGAACAAGGAATAGAAGCAATATGCAAGAAAAGGAACAAGGCTCCCTAATTGTCCCTAGGACAATTAACTGGCTTCAAGCTAAGTCAAAGTGCCAAACACAATGGCAAAAACAGGATTACCAGCTGTTTCCAGGGTTCTCTGCAGCTTGAGCAGGTGTTTGTTCATCCCCATAATTAGCACTGATTCTGTAATTCTATTCTATTTTCCAGTATGATGCCCTTAGGCATTTTTGAGTAACAATTCCATTGCTGAGAAAGAAAGAAAGAAAGAAAGAAAGAAAGAGAGACTCTCTCTCTCTCTCTCTCTCTCTCTCTCTCTCTCTCTCTCTCTCTCTCTCTCTCTCTCTCTCTCTCTCTCTCTCTCTCTCTCTCTCTCTCTCTCTCTCTCTCTCTCTCTCTCTCTCTCTCTCTCTCTCTCTCTCTCTCTCTCTCTCTCTCTCTCTTTCTTTCTTTCTTTCTTTCTTTCTTTCTTTCTTTCTAAGAAAGTAAGTAAGTAAGAAAGAAAGAAAGAAAGAAAGAAAGAAAGAAAGAAAGAAAGAAAGAAAGAAAGAAAGAAAGAAAGAAAGACCCAAATATTATGGCAGTCACTTGAAATTCTGCTTGAGGGGTCTTTGGTGCTTTCTGAGCTTGGTTGTTTGCTTGGAGACATTTCATTTCTCAAACTAGGTGACATTATCAGTGACTAGCACACTGACTACCTAGTTTGGGTAATGAAACATCTGCAAGAAAACAGCCAACCTCAAAGAGCACCAGGGACCCCTCATTTCAACCCTGAGGTACAAATATTTCTGTTTTTCAGAATCCACCAAATGTCCAAACTGACCTCAGGCTTTTCATTGCCACATTTTTATTATCAGCCTTTATACATTCTCACCATAACTGTATTAATGTGTAACTCACATCTCTCACACTTCAGGATACTTAAAAAAAATTCAATAACCATCATAATCAAAACCATTATAAAACAACAGCATCAGAGAAGAAAGATTTACCCATTCTGGCTGGTCCAATCAACTCTCTACTTGGAGTTATCAAAACAAAATTTCTAGGAAAGTTAGAATTAACTGCAGCCTTGCCATGAAAAGGAGCATTATGAAGAATGCAAATGTGTGGGGCTAGTTAAAGTGGAGAGTAATCTGAATATTCTGTATTTATAGGGTTGAATAAAACATGAGATTTCTCCTTGGGTACTTTCTATCTGGAAGGTTCCTGTGATTGTTGCTGTAGTTGTATTCAGCATAAGTCTGTAAGAAATAGACTTAACAGTTTAAATAACATGCATTTAAACTAAGTATAATTGGTTGCTTCATCAACATAAAAAATACATCCATATAAATGTATAAAATTAGAGGAAATCTTTCTAGTTCAATACTGTGAATACTCAAATTAAGTCCCACCATGTTCAGTGGAGCTTATTTTTAGGCAAAGCTAAATGTTTGGGATCTTAAGATCCCAAACTTTTTCACTATATCTATGCAAATAAAATATTTTATGCAAAAAGCAGTTTTAGTCATGTGTGGATCCTCATCTATAGCATGACATAGAACTGTGGTGGTGCAGTGGTTAGAGTGCAATATTGCAGGCTAATTCTGCTGACTGCTGGCTACCAGCAGGCAGTTCGATTCTCACTGGCTCAAGGTTGACTCATCCTTCCATCCTTCCAAGGTTGGTAAAATGAGGAGCCAGATTGTTGGGGGGCAATATGCTGACTCTGTAAACCACTTAGAGAGAGCTGTAAAGCACTGTGAAGTGGTACATAAGTCTAAGTGCTATTGCAATTGCAATAGTACAGCCCAGACATAGGTGAACTGCAGGCTAAGATTGGTTCATCCCTGAAAATTTCTTGGCCAGCAATTCCATCAGTAGAGTAACTTTCATATGTGAATAAGCTATCAGATAGCCTTTTCAATGTATTGAATCTTTGCATCATTCCCATGCAAAGCTTTTTAACTAAACGAATTCACACATTCACTTGTTTCACTGGATCATTCAATAATGATACTCTTCACATGTATGTATGGCCTGCCACTAGGAAAGACTAGGAAAAGATTTTATTTTCCTAAAATTAGAAGATGAGGTATCAACCACCTGGCCAAGCTACCTATTTTCTAGCATTCTATCGTCTTATCCAGTATGGTGCCCTCCAGCTTCCAAAATATTGGCTAATAATTTTGGGAAATGAAACACCACTTCATCTGTAAGGTAATTTTTAGGGGAAGTTAAGACTACTCTGGCTTGAAGTGGGTCTCAAATTTCATTACAGCTCAGTATAAATGACTTCAAAATTCTACACCCAATTTGTGGGCTCAGAAATTGGATAGTTATTTTGCCAATGTTGCTTCTTCTTCTTCGAAAAAGGCTCATTGAAAGAATACCCTCATTGTGGCTTCTCTTGGGATTTATGAGATACAGATATGCAAATCAGTGAGGAAATGGTTATACAATAAAAGTCAGGACATTCACACCTACCACCTCCTTGGGGCACATCCAAAGTAAACTGCACAAAAGCATCCCCTCCATTAAAACGTCTCAGAAATTCTCTTCACTTCTGAAATAATTTCTCAAGCAAATTCTTTTTAATCTGCATGACAACAAACACTGGAAGATGTTTCTGCTCTGTGCTAATTCAGTTCCTAATATTCTGCCTCTTTTCCAAATGCAAAGGTAGAGGTTTTCCAGCTGAGATACGGTCCCTTCTCAAATGGCATTTTCTTTCATGAGAAAATATTGCTGTTTTAGGAGGACAGAAATAGTTAATCCCCTCCACAGATTTAGCAATTTATCATAGGCTCCCATGAGATGCTGGAGGAGACTGTTGTTATCTTCTGGAATTAACTACATCAGGTTTAATATGTTTTCTAGGCAATTGGGATTATGCAAATTTTCCCTGGCAGAAACACTTTGCATATCTGTCCTTATGTGAAATCCACAATATGGCAAATGATAGCAATATAACAGGGCATGTTCACACGAGTCGCTTTGACCTTCCTTCCCCTCCTTTATGTTTGTAAAAAGCCAGAGATGCCCACAGGTGAAATGCCAGGAAGAGCCAATGTTGAATTTTTGATTGAGGGCTCCATATCGGTATTAACTGCTGCATGTCAAAAGCTTAACAGCTTTCTTTTCAACCTGTTCTTTTACAATCCTCTCTACTAGGACTTAGTGGTTCCTTTTGCTCTTCCCTGTTCTCAGCCCTGCTGAACTTTTCTCTCAGGCAACCCTTCTTTTTTGTTCAGACCATCAAACTACCCACATTGAGGAAAAACATGTTATTCTACCCTCTTCGTAAGAATAGAATAGAATAGAATAGAATAGAATAGAATAGAATAGAATGGAATGGAATGGAATGGAATGGAATGGAATGGAATGGAATGGAATAGAATAGAATAGAATAGAATAGAATAGAATAGAATAGAATAGAATAGAATAGAATAGAATAGAATAGAATAGAATAGACAGAGTTGGAAGGGATCTTGGAAGTCTTCTAATCCAACCCCTTGCTCCAATCTATTCTTAAAAACTTCCAGTGTTGGAGCATTCACAACTTTTGGAGTCAAGTTGTTCCACTGATTAATTGTTCCTTGCTTCATTGTACTTCAGTTCCTTTCATCTTCTTTCTCAGTGCTCTTTTTCTTTTTTCTTTTTCTCACACTCCCATCTCTCAGTAATATTTCTTTTTCTTCTCCCCCCACCCCACCCCTACACATTCTTTCCCCAATCCCTGTTTTTGTTCTACCTGCAAGATGAGGTAGATGCACACAGGAGATGAATTGTTGATACATTAATTATAGAAATCTACTCCCTTTCATAAAAGCTGAAGACACAGAGTATAAGTTTTCTCCCTTGATCTTATTCTCACAAGAATAAGGAATGAGGCAGGTTAAACTGAGATATGGTGCCATTCCTTTTATTCCACAGTTTTGTGAGGATCAAACCTAGATCTTCTTAGCCTTTTTCCAACATCTAAACTGTAACACCAGAAATAGTTGAGAATTAGGTTAACAAGGCTAGGTGAAAGACAGAAAGAGAAACAAGTTTAGAACTGGCTATGCCTGGGTTTCTTTCAGACTGTATAAAGGACAATTCTGTTGGCCCATAAGCACATGGTTTTCTAAAATCTTTCAACATGGAAAATCCTTTTTCAATCCCAGGCTTTCCTTTCCTTCTTTCAAATTCCTGGTCTACAATTTGGTGTCAACCAGATGCACCAGAGATCTGTAAAGATTAGCCCAGGACTCACAATTATTTAAAATGATTCACCCCTAGAATATGTCCTTGAAATGAAGAAAATAGAAGTTGCACTCACATAACAAAGAGGGACAATATGAGGGTGTCTAAGCAACAATGGTGAGGAAAATGAAATTGTGGCTGTTAGAAATCAAATTTTCCCTGTAACCACCAGATGTAACTGTCAGGAAAGAAGGACCCAGTCTTAAGGTGAATGGACCCACCACCTCTTCGTCACTAGGCAATAAAATATTCTGACAAATGATTTTCCCTGTTTGTCATTTGCAAATGAAGTCACTTATTAAAGGGATTATTTGGTCTCAGCCTTGATGGCACTTCTGTAATGGGAAAGAAAGGTGACCATTTAAATTAATACAGTGAGGAAATCTGCCTTGCCTTTCCCCCCCAATTTTTATTCCCTAATAAGAACTGTCAATTTTTCTCTTTTTCCCAGGTTGCTGCAGAACTCTTTGGTAATTTGTCTTGCTTGGGTGGTTGAGCCTTCTGTTTTGTTAACCACTGCAATATTCTGTTACAGCTCTATTTCATGATCCCAAAGACTCCTGACTATCGACATTTCCCATTCTAAAAAAATATACTGGACATCACAGAAGCTCAAACCTGAACATTTGGAAGTGTCTTCTTCAGGTTATCTAGTTTACCCTTTGCTTAATGCAGGATCTGCTAAACCATTTAGATGGCTACCCAGCCTTTGAAGACCTCCAGTGAAAGAGAACATACTGCTCCATGAGGCAACTGTTCTATTGGTTAACAGCTTTTACCATCAGGAATGTTTTTCCTAATATTTCATCTGAATCTCCTTCCTTTATTTTCCACCCTTTGGTAATCTTCTCTCTCCCCTATATGATAGCTATTTAGATATCTAAAGACCCTATCATCAGTCCTCCCACTCTTCTGTTCTGCAGTATAAACAAACTCTAGTCCTTTAACTATTCTGTATGGGATAAAATTTCCAGCACTCTCAATAGCCCTCTTCTGAATTCATTTCATCGGTCAGTGGAATTAAACACAATTGGACTGAGGTTGATGAGAGTGCAACAGTTATTCACTCTAGTCTGCACTCAATGTTCCCGTTAAGAGATCCCAAAATAGCATTTACCTTTTAGCAGCTGCACCATACACTGGCACATATTCCACTTGTACCCTACTAAACTACCCAAATCTTTGTCAAGCCAGGTGTGCATAGTTGGTATTTTGCTCTTTCCTTGTTTTTCCAAATGTAGGTTTACTCTGTGTTCAATCTCATTTAGTTTATTCAAGCCTGTCTTGACCTTCTAAAATGTTAGCCATAACTTCTAGTCATAAAAACCTGCGAATCGTCTCCTCAATCTCTTCCCACCACTTTATTAATAAAAATATTGCACACCAGATAGAGCCCTATCACATTCCACATGATAAAACTGTCCAAGCTGAAGTAGAGCCATGTAGAAATGCAATAATTCAGCCAAATATGAGTCCACCTAACAGATGTATTGGCCACCCCATATTTGACCATTTTATTAATTAGGCTCAAGAGAGTCTATAATGAATATCTCATACATTTCCTCTTAATTCAATTGAAACACAAGAAAACCACGGAAGTTGATGACAATTGGAGAGATTATTTTACAATGAAGAAAGGATGATAATGCTTTCTCCAAGGCACCACACAATTACATAAGGCACAAGCATCACATTCCACCTATAAGAATTTATCCAAAATTCTATTTTTTCCCCCTTTGGGGAAGAAAAGATCAAAAGCAAACTCACTTCTATCAAATTGAATGGGTACTGACAGAAAAATGCAGGAGAATTTTTCTTTGAAGTTTACAGTCAGTCATGGGTCTCTCTGTCAACAATTCCTACCGGTTTCAGTCATCTCAGTTTCTCTAATTTGCAGTGACATTTAAATGATCTTTCACTTCTCTGACCTTTGCAGGAAAGCATAATGAACAAGCCATAATGTAATAATACTGCTTTCAATGTATTTAGGTTAATCCCCGGAGGCAAGTAGTTAACCTCCCTCCTAAGATGGGAACTCAGGAGCCAGCTCTACAGGTTGTTGATGCAATGAGGAGATTGATCACATCTTTGGATGGTGAAAAATCAGAAATGTAGAATATACCCCTTTTAAAGAAGTACATCCTGAGTGGATTTGTTCACTTCAATATGTTGTATTATTGTAAAGTTGTACTTCAAGGAAAATGTCTGGATAAAATCCTAGCTTGTATTGAATAGCCTGAGGATGCCAAGGGCAACACTGGATTTCAGTTGTGCTTTTAGCATACTGGTCAAAATCTGCCAGAATTACTGGGCCTGGCTGTACTGTTAGGTGTATCATGACACAGCTGCTGGTGTAGCCTATTCCTTCTCTATCTTAATTAAATCATTGTACAATAACAGCAATTCACCATCCAAGGCCTGAGGTCAATTAAAAATATTTGGTGATAATTCTGGCATATGGAAGATTGCAACTTGGAATATAAAAGGAATAAAAAGTAAAGATAATTAATTAACTGAAACAAAGGAGAAAATAAATGTCTGTGTTTAAGAGAAAAGAGAACAGTGTGATAGATCTGAATATAAGTGGTCTGATCTTGTATAATTATTGGATATTTTTTTTTGACGAAAGCAAGAAAATTAGGTCATATGTGCACTGCTATGTTGCCCCATCATGAATATGGGCCACCAGCAGTTTCTGGAGGATAAGGAAAGACTGCCTTAGCTCTGACCTACTAGCTTCCCCTACTGTGAGTTGAAAGTAGTGTTTTCTGATTTGTATCAATACAAGTCCTGTCCTATTTGCACGGTGCACTTCATTTTGTTCCTGCCAAATCCCGGCGGTTTGATTGGATGCTGCACAGTGGCAAGAATTTTACTCTGTAAAACACACATTATTTCACTATACACACATGCAAACACATAACTTAACTTTACATATGTATTTGTGTTAAAACAGATTTCTCTAAAATGGCTTGTGCCAGTTTCTTTAGAGAAAAGCAATAAAATGCTTAAAAAGCCCTATGATTTGAATGGGAGCAATCCACATATGCATTCCCAGGAGAAATGGAGAGAAGAAACAAATACCTGACAGAAGAAATAAACAAATGAGTGAAAATAAATTAATTAGCACAGTGTGTGGCAAATATCTGCCTAGCATTCAGCAAACTATAAAAGAGTCGGAAACAAAGCTCTGGCAGAGGACTTTTGTTCCAGGCAGGATTTCCCCCCACTTTTCTCAGGCCGACATATGCGGTGACACATGGGTGAGAATCTGTGCGAGTGGGTGGACATTTAACATTTCAAATCAACAAAGCTTTATTATTGATGGAATTCAGAATGCTAGACATGCACTGCAAAAAATTCTAGCTGCTTTTTAATCTGACAATTCTAAAAAAGAGAATTGGGGACAGGTATTCCTTTGCATACATGGATATCTAAATTTGATGACAATGGATACACACACACACACATGCACACATATACATGTAAGTATGTAAGTATGTATGTATGTATGTATGTATGTATCCAATAAAACCCTACCCAGAGAAAAGAAGATGATTGACCACTATTTACTGGAATGGAAAGTTGGGAAGCAGCTGAGTTCATATATATGAGAGAGAGAGAGAGAGATTACATTTGAATCTGACATTTTCTAAAATGCCATTATTCCCTTACACCAAGAGAAAAATAACAGAGGTAAATGCAAAAATTAAGGAGAGTTTAGTTTAAGTATGCCAGAGAAGTATGCATGTTCAGATGCAAAAGTGTATGAGAGGTAACCATGAGTAAAATTTGGAAAGTCCAATGCATCTCTACACTCAGATGCAGGGACCAAGTGTGTGTGTGTGTGTGTGTGAGAGAGAGAGAGAGAGAGAGACTAGTGGGCCATTAAGAATCATATGAATGTAATCAAGAAAGAATACTGCATAATTGTGGATTTAGAGAAATTGTGTAATAATGTGTATAGGCTTGAATTATGGAATTCGTTCACACTGAAGACTGGTTTAGCAGCATCTAGAAGAGAATGAAAAAAGTCAAGATCAGTCATGGAAGCATGAATTACCTGTGGCTTGCGTGTCAATGTCACACACATGTACCTGTACAGATGCTGCTACGACCATCATCTTGATATTTTTTTACCTGTGGGTCTGCTTATACTTTGCTCTTTTATTATCTTCTTTTTTGCTCTTTCTCTGCGCAGGAATAAAATCTTTTTAAGTCCTATTGGTATCAATGGATGTATTGTCATTGAATTAATAAGAACTGAAAAAGCTTACCTTTGGATGGATTTGGTCTACCTTTCCCTAACAACTGTATGCATTCTCTGTGTTGATTTTTTTTTTTTAAATATGCAGGTTTTTTAATGATGTGATCAGGAAGGTATTTATAGCACTAACAACATCTCATGTTTGATACCTCCAAGGCAGATGGGTTTTTCCGCAGCACATTGCCAAATGTTTGTTCAGCCAAGATGAATTTTGTTCCAACTCTTTACCTACCTTCTGCTGAAATATTTGCCAGGCAAATATTTAATAAATTGATAATTTAACTATGTACTGTAGTTGTTTGAGGTTCCCTCACAATAATTTATTTTGTAATAGAGGTAAGGTCATGTGTGTCTATGAAGATATGGACCACTTTAATATTAAAAAATTACACTGATCTTAAGTTGGTTTACTGCCTCGGTTTCGTGGAACCGTTCTGAGGTCAGACTAAGCAACAAGTAGAAGTTTGTGCAACCATCTGGATTTCTTTTTTGTTTCATAACAAAATTAAAAATAATTGTGGGAGAGTACAGTTAGTAACAGAACATGTATGGTGGGGGAGGGGTGAGGATTTGCTTTAACAATTTCTTCTCCAGCATTTTCACTTAATGATTAGCGACCTCTAATTCTCCCAGTCTGAGAAATCAGATTAATCAGGCAGGCCTGTAAAGGTGCTGGCACATTGCATAGAATTGGTTACAGATTGGAGGGACGCCAGCAAATTAAAGTTGCAAGGATGACATTCTGAGAACATAGTTCACAGGTTTAGATAAAATATTAATTTATGGATGAAACTGTACTACTGCACTACCAAAGAAGCAGTATGCTGGCAAAATTGGTGGATCAGAACATTGAACTAAACAGAGTGTTCAATGCAAGGATTCAAACCCATCCTTCATGCTTTGAAATTCTCTATCTGAATGATTTTCTCATTTGGGTTTTCCAGATTCTCTTCCCTGCCTTTCCCCCTTTCCATCCCATTGATACAGAAACTGACAAATTTGGGAATGCTTGCATTAGAATCCCCCAAAAGATAGAATTTGAATTCCTCTCTTCAAGAAGCATTGATGTGTAGAGGAAACAAAACAAAAAAATCCAGGCAATGAGATATGGGGGAAGGGCAGTGGGAAGCCTTTAATTGCTTTGAATAATTAATTCAGTAGGTTTCATTTGTTTTCCTCTAATATTTGCTTCCTTAATTAGAATCGGATTCTAAACCCACTCATTGTTGCACTTAGTTTCAGCTTTTCTTCTTAGTTTTACTGCTTTCAGGTTTCGTTTTATACGGCCCCTGTGGCTTTAGTCATTGAACTTTCCTGCCATAGACTGCTTCTGAGTCAGTCCTTCTCAATTGTTCCTTTCCCCTAAAAGGATATCTCGAGTAAAGACTTGGAGTGGCTTATTGCCAATACCTGCATGAACAATTGCAGTCCTCTTTCTCTCCTCCCACACTCAGTCTGGTTCCAGCCTCCCTCTTTCTGATTCTAGAGTTCCTGCACCCATGAGCCACTGCCTTCCTCCCTCTCCCTCTCCCTATAGGCCCACCTGCAAGAGGAAGCCTCTGGTCCTGGTGTGCCAGGCAACACTTGCTTCTACTTCCCATCCCTCTGTCCATATCCTAATGTGTGTCTCATTCCTTCTTCATCTATCTTGGAGAGGCACTGCTGCTTGTTCCATTCCAGAAATAACCTTCAGATTTCTCTCTATTGTTCTGAGAGAGCCTGCACCGTCTTGCAATTATGTCTGGTCTCCCCTTTCAGTTTTGCTTTATATTTGAGCAGGTTAGGCTTACTATAAGTAAAAAAAAAAAAAACATAAAAGACTTTTTAGCCATGTCTGAGTCAGCATAGAATTCTCCCGATCTGTTCATCCTTATCCTGCCTCTATTGTCTTGGCTTTAAGTAAATGTAAAGAAGGGACTTTTTATTATTTATGGCGGATATGTGATAAGGCAAAAAAATATTGGAGTAGGATTCATATATTAATGCAGAAAATTCTTAAAGTGAACATAAAGATTAAACCAGAAACTTTCCTTCTGGGCCTAATGGAAAGAGAACTGGGGGAAAAAAATTGGAATTCTGATTTTATATATGGTGACGGCAGCAAGACTGCTCTATGCACAAAAGTGGGAGGATGCCTCGATTCCCACCATGGACGAACGGTTACATAAGCTGATGGAATTAGCAGAGGTGGCCAAATTGACTGCGCTGATAAAAGGAAAGAACATGAGTACTTTTGTTTCTACTTGGAAACCGCTTCTGGACTTTGTGCTTGAGGTGGAAAAAGATGATATCATGATTTTGGGTTTTACCGATTAGACTGATTTGCTGATACAGAAATGGCTAGTGCATACTACTATAGAAATGTAAAAAGTTGAGATTTGATTTTAATGTCTGATTTTACTGCAACAGCATCAGAAGCCAGCGCCTTTTGTTTCTTCCTCTCCCTTTCTTCACACCTTTTTTGTTTTCCCCTTTTTCTACTGTTGTCCCCTACTGTTTGCTTTTGTATTTTCACATTTTATGTTATAAATGAATAAAACTACTCAATTAGAATACAAGATAAACATCTGACAAAGCCTAAAAGCTGTTAGACATTTTGAAGTGCCTTTTTATATTACAGGAATAAAGAAAAAATGCTACTTGAATATGAGTGCAGGTAAGGGTGATTTTAGGACTGCTCCGATTGAGGGCTGAGGGTCAAATAAAGGCAATCTCATGTCTGAAGGAAAGAGGCTGGCAAGGACAATCGGGTCCTTTTCATCTCCTGCTAAATTGTCATTCCACGAGGAAAGTGGAACCTTGCCTGATCTGAAATGTTGGAGAATGGCTGGCTGCTTTTTTTTTTCAAATTTTTATTGATTTTCAAATAAACAAGTTACAAATATGGTATACATTAATAAACAAGAAAAAAAACCCATATTAAATATCTATTCAGAGATGCTCAGCAGCCCCCCCCCCCCTGCCTGCGTCCACCCTCTCTTTCACCCTTCCTGCCTACTTCCCTCCTCTCTCTTCTCCTCCTACCTACACCTCTCTCCTCCTTCCTCCTCTCAACTACCCTACACATCCCACCTCCTTCCTTTCCTCATCCTTCAGACGCAGTTTGGGGGCGGAGAATGGCTGGCTGCTTTTCTACCAACCTGCAAGCTTTGGCTCTGGCATGCTGCCACTGTCTATGTTCCCACCTCCTTTCTCTCTAGCACAAGGATCTGTACAAGCAGAAACCTAAACCCAACTCTGCTCTTCAAAGCTTTCTCTGCTTCTTTGCCCACATGCTGTCCTATGTTTCTCTGGAGGAAGGAGGAGAGGGAGAGAAGGAGTGGTGGGGGGGGGGGAGAGAAAGAAACTGGGAATCATTTTGCCCACAAGATTAGGTGATCCTGCCTGACTGGTAAGACATAAATTGTGCTCGTCTACTGCAGCTTCAAATCATCTGCTAGCAAAGAGTGGGCTTCACATATCCTTCCTTTATTTCCTTACATTTATTATAGCTGCTCACTCCAGCAGACTCTGGGTGGTTTACAAATATAACACTAAATTAAAACAATTTAAAACTTAGACCAAATCAAAACAAGACAGCTGGGAGTTAAACCAACCATTTTTAAAAAAATACACAACAGCTCCCCCCTCCCAATTCCAATAATGCTGGTCTGACAAAGAGAAAAAGAAGAAAAAAATAGCCATGGTTACTTCTTACGGAGGCTCTTTTGATGTTTCCTCATTTCTGAGAGAGGAAAAATATGACTCTGCAAACATCTGGATAATCACTAGATGGGAGCCAAGAAGGAGAGTATCTCTTCACTGCTACTTAGCAGGCTTTCTGAACCCCAGATATAGTGGCCCTCAAAAAGACCAGCCACTGTGATGTCATAAAGATTGATGAAAGTCTTGGCATCAGTTCTGAAGCCAAAGTGACCCTTGTGAGTCACTTTGCATATTTGCATTGTGATGTCACACGCAAGTATATAAGGAGCAGAATTTTCATCCCAAATGTCCTGGTATACATATTTCATCAACTGCCCGCTCTTTACCTCCTATATTTGAGAGGAATTGAGTCTGAGGCTATGTTTTGCCAATTCTCTTATGAGAAAAGTTCTCTTCAAGGCCACAAATGAGAGTTTTCTTAGTCCTTTATTATCTTATTCTTCTTGCTTACTCTAAGGGGGAAAAAACAAAAAACAACAACAAATGGCTTAATATTTTTCTAAGACTTTTGTAATGTCACTGAAAGTCTTTCCTTCTTTTGCCCTCTGCTCTCAGGACAAGTTTGAGAAATGGGGGAAAAGTAGAAAACAGTTGCAGAAAAAGCTGGTGATAGCCGTGGGGTGCAAAAGGTCTCTCTTGTGTCCAATTTGGCTGAGCTTTCAGACAGCATTAAACAATCAAGCAACAACCACAAAAGGCCCGGTTGTTCCCAAAGATTTATCATAAGAGCTCAGAAAAGTCTCACTCATTACTCCTCTGCACTTTATATCGGGCATTCCTTTCTAAATATTTACTTTATTGTTGCTTTTTGCTGTCCTGTATTAGGTATTAACTGCCCTAGGAGGCAGATGATATTTGCATTTTTCTCATTTGATTTCAGATCTTCGCCCTTTCTGATGGAAGAGTAGGAAGGACCCGAAGCATGACTTTTATGGATTTTATATTAGATTGTAGAGGGATCTTGTTTTCATTTATTTGTTTATGTGATTGATGCATAGACATTCGTAGAAAGGATAGACAGCAAAAAAAAAAAAAAGGGCAGAGAAAAGAAGACACGATTTGCCAACTTTAGAGAAGTTGTAATTGCATTTTGTATACTGTGTGTTGTATTTTATTGTGTTCTTCCGATAATGGAAGAATTCCTTCCCAAAGAAAGGGTTCCACCTTCCTTGATACCACCAAATTTAGCAACATGCAGTAGTTGCAGGGAAGAGAAGAAGGGCAAAACCTGTTGCAAAAAAAATTCTACCTAACCATAATATTGGAAGGCTCCTTTCCCCATTTCCCTCCCCCCCCACCGAAGTGTATCCATCTTATTGAATAAGCTGTTCGTCAATACTTTTTAATCTTCAATAACATCTGCTGTGTCAATAATTTATTTACATAATTGGATCTGATGAATTTCATTCCTTGAAAATGAGAGTGAATGTGCAAAGGAAGGCTGAATTTCAGTGCGTTAAGCTGGCTGGGGGTTTCATCTGCACATATTCCTCACTTGAGACTCCATATGCTTCAGTGCTGAGGAGAGGGCTTTTTCACTGGATGCGTTAGAATTACCTGGCATTGATCGTAGCCTTTGGCAAGTAATAGACTTGATTAACTAGAGCATAGTTTAATGGGCTTTTTAAATATCTGATTTTCTCCAGGGTGGAAGGGAACTCTACTGGCATTTTTCTCTGTTGTATTTTATCCAGTTCTCTAGGTAGTTATATATATTTATTCCATCCTGTTTTTGTGTGGCCTTAATAATATTTTTGACAGGGAAGATCACCATCCATTACAATGTATCCCAAGATAATTACTCCCCCCCCAACCCATATGATATTTTAATGAAAGAGATCAGAGCCAATTACATATTTTGGAAGACAGAACCTGTCCATGGCTTGCTGGAGGACAAGCTGCTATAAGATCAGAGGAATTGACACTACTAAAAAAAAGAGAGAGAGAGAGAGAGAGATGAAGCAGAATTTATTTCATAGGCATTCTAATTCCTTCATCGTTTTCAGAGATCTAGTTGATCTGCAGGCAAAATCGTAAGACTTCACCCAATGAAGGTTTGAGTGAAACACACAAAAAAGAGAGAGACAGCAAAGAGAGAGAGAAGGGCTGAGAGAGACAATACTCACTAGCAATATCATATATATGGATATGTTTTACAGAAGTTTATTCATAATTCAGGAGCATACAACAGTGGGTTGTAATGTTATACAATATAAGTTCAATATTGATGATGATATGGAATAATACACATTACTGAGCCCATTGCAGATTTTATAGCATTAAATTGATATCCGTGTTGTACATCTGTACATCCCATGTATTTAGTTAATTAAGATACTTATCAGAAATTAATGTCCATTTGTATATCTGTAAACTATAATTAAGCACTATATGCTAATAATATTCAGAGTAAAATAGGTTAACTTAATATTATGCATAAAGTGCAATTCTAGACAGAATGTCAAAAGTGGAAACAAGGAGCATATAGAAAAGTAATATATTTCAACCATGCCTACTCATGGAAGAATTTTGAAAGATGAGTATAATTACTTAGCAACCAAGCTATCAATATTCCCATCTTATCCCAATGCTGTAAGCTGTCATTTGTCCCTGGGGGCAAGTTATTAATATTGGTAACTAATAACAATTTCTCACCTGTGGTAAACAGCAAGCTGGACAGGATTTTCATCAGAATCACAGCCACATCATTAATAACTTCCCTTCAGTGCTGTGATTTGGATCTAAATCACAAACACTTCACTTTTTTAAATATCTATATATGCAGATGTGAAGGTGTTTTGTGAGATTCTACTGCATTGTTCATTGACACTCCAATAATCCCTTCTGTATTGTAATTTCAGCAGTCCTGGAAATAAATTTCTCTACCCCTCTAACATATCATCTCTGATCTTATCTTGGCTAGCAATTTTGTAATGGAAATCCAGAATTATTAAAGCAGAGGATCAAGTCTTCCAATACATTTTTTTTATTGATAATCTAACCAAGTTATCTCAGAAAGGGAGATGACTCTTAAAAATTGTTGCAGCAATCTCTCCATTGCACATGGTTGGATTTTACAGGCTTTAAATTTCCATAAATAACGTAACACCTCAACATTTCATATTACTTATGACCCAGCTCAAGAGTAAAAAGATATTCTCAAGTTCATTTGGATCACTTTTTCAGTAATGGGCAAGACTAAAAGAACAGCAGGAAGAGCTACAACCAAGACAACAATCAGATACAAAAAAATCTGAGACCACATCATAAATTAATTTGAGAAAATATCTCAGATGAGAATCCTCCCTAGACCTTACAAAGATAAAGGAGCGAGAAGGGAAGCATATTCAGATTTGCAAGATTCTATTATTATTTATAATAAAAGTAGTATTAGCATTCGTATGTATGTAGGTATGTAACAATATATGTTTGTGTGTGTATATGCATTTATGTGCATATATATATACATACATATATGTTTTTCAAAATTTGGATTGCTAACAAAGAATTAAGGGAGAACTGGAATAGCCATTTTGAACTTTTTAGTTCTTTTCAACCAGACATACCCTTCTGAGATTCGAACCTGGGCTGTCTGCATGTTAGGCAGATGTATTAACCTCTAGGCCACAGGGTCTTTCTTGCTTTGTCAGGTATGAGACAGGGGAGAAGAATTATCTTGAGTTTGGTTATGTGTATATATAATGTATATGTGTGTGTGTGTGTGTGTGTGTGTGTGTGTGTGTGTTTATGTGTATGTATAATGTATATGTGTGTGTGTGTGTATGTGTGTGTGTTTATATATTTATATATACACAGTGTGTGTGTGTGTATAAAATTAGAGGCAGGAGGGTAAGGATCAGTCTGGTTTCATGAAGTTTGTATTTTTGTGCTGGATTGTTTCATTCAAGTTTTATTGCTTTGAAATGTAAACCACCTTGAATCTTTGGAATAGGTAGTATATAAACCCATCAGTTAATCAGCTCCGATGTTAAATATTTAGCATTTGTTAAGGCTTCATGAAAGGAAAGGAAATCCTGGATTTTTTATAGAGGATCCACTGTTTACTATCCGAAATCCATCACAGGCTCCTTATAGGCTTATATACATGCTGAATTTTGCACATGGAATGACAATAAGAAAGGGAACATTCATAAAAAAGGGAAATGTTGTAAAGAGAGAAAGGTACCAGCTAGAGATAGGGCTAGTTATAAATATATACTTTAGCCTATTTAACCATTGTGATAATTAGGAATGGGTTTAAGGGATTAAGGCAAAATCCCATATTGGGAAAAATGACCTAGGTATAGAGATTGGACTTGGGAAGCAAACATTTCTGTTGGATCACCATTTAGACAGAGGTTTCAGTTTTCAAAGTGGTTCTGGATCTTAAATTGTGCAGATAAATGCTGTGTTCCGGTCTGAAAAAAATCTTAACTTTTCAAACTTTACTAGACCAGAAATGGCTCATTTCTTTGTTACAGCTAAAAATCAAGTTTAACCTCCAGATCATAGAGGAACAAAGTCAGAGTTTTAAAAAAAAAGGTTTTGGAAATAATATGAGGCAATTCTTTTCAATTGGTTCTGAAGGTCCTTGAGTTATTGACAAAATCAGAGGGAAGGGACATCTTGCTGTGGCTGCTAACAGGGAGCTGGAAATAATTTCCCGAAGAGAGCATTTTGCTGCAGCTGTGTCTCCTCCAACTGCCTAGAATTTAAGATTAAACACAATTTCACAAAAGAATATTTAAGCAGAACTATTATTGTTAAAATGACTGATGGGATGGAGGGTAAGCTATTATGGAAATGTTTATACAAACTGGATGTCCTCCAAGAAGCAGTAGACTTCATTTCTCAATCCTCCACCCCTGAGAGCCATGCCAATCCTTCTTCAAGTGATGGGATTTGTGGTCCAAGACATCAGAAAATCTGCTTTAAAGTGGAGACCTCTAAGTACCAATTCAGAAATAAGCCCCATGGATTTGAATGACAGCCCCCCCAGCCAAATACTGATTCTTAAATCCCTTATTTCTACTGCCTGACATCTATAATTTAAAGCTATTTAAAACACATGTACATAAATAGACCAAAATATGTCCAATAGTCAAGTAATCTGCAGCATAATCGTATGCATGCTTAATCAGCTGCTCCAGTATATTCCATGAGGTTTATTCCCAAATATTTATGTATAGAATGACAGCTTTGGGGGTTTTTTTCTTCAGTTTCCTCCTCTTGCAGCTGCTAGAACATTTCTTTGACCAGATCTTTATTCTTAGGAATTAAAAGATTAGGTTACACACAGACAAACACAGACACAAACGTGTATTAGGTTACACACACCTACACAGACACACACACACACACACACGTGTGTGTATGTGTATATATTTATGTGTGTGCATGTGTTTTAGTGAAGCTAGGAGAAAAAGCTATAACCTGGTGTCCTATTTTATTGCATATTCAACATATCTTACATACAGTATAGGAATTTGTACATGATGATGAACATGTGAAACTGGATTTTATGAATTTCAGGAGCAGCAGGTTGTCCAGAGCTGGAATCTGGACAACCATTAGATGGCAGCAAATAATTAGATAATTTTTGCAGCTCTTTGCCACCAGGAAGTGGTCAAGTGGATCCTTGCAGCCAAGATCTGGTAGCTGTATACTACAAAATCCCTTAGATATCTATTTTAATGCAAGCACAGTTAAATAACACACATGAAAGCTCTGGGGCAGAACTCAAAAATGTGAAAGGATTGTTGATTTTTCTGTAAACATCATGATTACATGCCAAAGGAACATGATCGCAATGAGAAATTTTAATCCTGTTTTTTCTTGCTTAGATTCACAGCTACTAAGTCCACCGACTTTTATAAACTATGGAAAAATCCACACAGATTCTAAAGTTTCTGACTTACAACAAAAGTGATGGAATCTGAAAGCAAAGGGAAGAGCTTAACATCAAAATATCGATCCTGGAGGGAAGGGTGAAACCTTTGGAGTCTGGCGTAAGGTGAAAATCTCCCAGGCAGACTAGAGCCTAGAAGCTCTTGGTGAAGTTTGATAAGCATAAGGACAGGGTTAATAGCAAAGCAGAAAACAATGTGGCCCATGGGTTCTCTTGTCTCTCACTCAGACCCTGAGAGAGAAGCCAACGTCTTGAGCTAGCTTCAAGTCTTGGCAAGACTAAAGGCTAGCTACTAAAAGTTGGCAACTCTTTGAAGAGAAGGGGTAGATAAAAGAGAAAGACAACGAGTGGAAGGCTGCCGTATTTCTTTACTTATTTGCAATATTTTTATTCTGTCATTTTCCAGAATGATTCCCATTGATTTTCATAATAATACAAAAAAAAGACTGTGCAATTACATCAAAGGCTCCCTAACACCGCCCTACTGTATAGCCTTTCTTAAAGGATATGGGATGGACCATTTCTCAGATAGTTCTTGAGATATTTGACAGCCAAGCTATGAAGGGCTGTGTTAAAATGAGCACTTTGAATTGTACCCAGAAACCTATCAGAACCTTATGTTGCAGCTGCAAAATCAGTGTGCATACTTAGAGTGGGCCAGTGCATTTACACAAATTGTAGTTTTGGAGTTATGTACCTGCAGTAATCCAGACTACTGATAATGGAAGTATGAATTGTACTGTGAAGATTTTAGCTTACACAGAAGTAATGAATATTGTTGCAGCAATGATGGCAGCTACCTCTGTTGTTGAGGTGCCCTCCAAACACACTTAAAGAGTGGATAAGGGATTAAAAATAACATATGAAAGAGCTTCCTAATTTAGATAAATACTAATTTTCTATTGATGAAATAGCAAAGGAGTCCCTGTGGGTTTTAGTCTGCTAGTCGTATAGGGGTGGCGCCAGGGCTTTTTTCCTCATAGAACGCCCAGAACGGAGTTCCGGCACCTTTTTTGGATGGAACCTTGTAGGGTAGGCAAGGCAGGTTGTATGACATGTGTGAGTTCCAGCACCTTTTGTTTTTAGAAAAAAAGCACTGGGTGGCGCTCATCTTCATTTCAAGGCCATTGAGCCAAAGCTCTCCAAAGAGATTTCCAGAGTCGTGTGTACAGAGGACATCACGGAATGCTGTTATCTTCCCATCAAAGTGGTACCTATTTATCTACTCGCATTTGCATGCTTTTGAAGTGCTAGGTTCGCAGGAACTGACACGAGGGCGGGAGCTTACCCCATCACATGGAGCTCAGGTCTTGAACCTGGGCTGCCGGCTTTCCAGCTGACAAGTCCAGTGTCTTAACCAGTGAGCCCCATTGATGAGGTTAGGAACTTTAAACTCCCAAGTATGAAAAACATTTTTCTCTCAGATTTTTCCATTTCCTAGTATAGATGGAAACAAGACTAGTCCACCAGACAGTATATATATTTGTTAAAATCCAAGATGCTAGTAGTTAAACACTATCAAGCTTTAGGCACAGTCCTCACCATTGTTTTAATTGTGGAACATATACTAAAGTTGCCAGATAACATAAATGCTTCCTTCCTCTCTGCTGTTATTGCAACAGAGCTGTGATACATATGCAAAGGTGGTAAAGGGACAGAGCATACATTAGAGGGAAGCAATTAGAGCAAGATGCATAGTTTAGTGAAAGCCGGATGAAAACCTGTGCAGAATTAGGGCTGCAGATGGTGGTGCCTACAAGTTGTGCATTCTTGATTCCTGATTCTCTCGCAATATTAATAGTCTTACCTTAATTAAACTAATCAATGCACTGCTGATAAAGGTTAGCTAAAAATAAGGAAAAGGAGATTTTTTTTTCTGTAGAACAGTTTATTAAGATAGGTCCATCTCTCCTCCTCTCTGTTTGGCTTTTTGGCAGTGAAATGAAAGGTTTTTTAAGAAGGCATTTCACCTGCTGAGTTAATGTTTTATCTCATCATCATCACCATCACCCTTATCATCTAGCTATTGCTAGCCTCCTTGAATGACATATTTCACAAACACTACAAATATGCATAATAAGCTAATAAACTACAGGTTACCCATTAAAGGACCATCAGCCTTTATGATTCAAGGACATGCCAAGAGATGGGAACAGTTTTATCCAATCCAGATGCAACATCTTTGGCAAGATGGTTCTACTAGTCTGATACAGTTAATCTTATAAGTGAAACACTGATAAGGAAAAACAAAAGGGGGGGATGCTTTGCTTTGTTGCTAGTGATAAAAACCAAAATGTGTGTGAGGACTTTTTGTGGCTTCAATTTGGAGGCAGAACAGATGTTGTCCTCTTTTAAAAACAAAAACAAAAAAAGGCCATAAAATCATTGTGATTCACGATAGCAGCATTATTTTTCCTGCAGAGAGTTTGCTTCAGGAATGCATTAAACGCAGTAAGGGCTTTATAATAAGCACAATACATCAAGGGATGCACATAGGTTTCCATCAAAATGGGCCAAAGTCATTTTCAGCCTGGACACAAGGGACTGTTCAGCATTGCTGTTACAATGAGCTTGAATGAGATGGTTCTCACAGCTTTTTTGCTTGTTAGATTCTTTCATACAGGCCTTCCTGTATCATTAGCTGCATAGATGCGCCTTAGTAATTTATGGTTTGTATGCATGTATGAGACCCTAATAGGCTGAAAACTGCCACAGAGAAACTAAATTCCATGAAAAAATCAATGGCAATTAGGCTATTATATCTTCCCATGCTTACCTTGAGCTAATACTCAATTAAATTTACAATCTAATTACCTTTACAATTCTTCCTGATCAAGAGATGGCTAAAGGTTAAAGAAAACTGGTTCTGGGACATTCAGTCCAGATCATCACAAACTGACCATGTAGGCCAGACATGTCAAACTCGCGATGTCACGTGATGTCACGCAACGTATTGGGATGGTTTTGCCATTGCCAGCAATGGGATGGGCGCAGCTTCCGCATGACGTGTCCATCCCGCTGGCTGGCAGTTTGACACCCCTGAACTAGGCTACCTAAGCCTCAACTTTTCCAGTTAAATTGACTGGCAGACCTTTTCTTTTATGTAGACAGCACAAGTTTCAAGTAACTGGATGAATATCAACCCTCAAGAGTCGACGGGACTATCAAGGTGATTGTTGATGGTGATTACTCTTAGTAATATTAAAGTAATATTAAATTATTTCCATATAATAAGTGTTTGAAAGTTGATGAATTTTCTGAAACTTCATGAAAAGCTTTATGAACTGAAGTGTTCAGAGACCCATGATTTAGAGCAGGGGTGTCAAACTGCCGGCCCGTGGGCCGGACATTTCATCCGGAAGCTGCACCCACCCCATTGCTGGCAATGGCAAAACCGTCCCGATACGTTGCGCGTCGTCACGTGACGTCACGAGTTTGACATGTCTGATTTAGAGTAAGTTTCTGAAAATCAAGAACAGCCTCACCCAAAGGACAGAAATGATAAATATAGAGCTTCAACATTTAAAGAAGAAGAATCTTCCAGGTATTTTTTTTTTTTGCCAGAACCATTTGTTCTGGAGTAGTCATAGAGATGAACTAACAACAAGGGGCAGCAAGTGGAATCATGAGTGATGACAACCTGCTGGCAAATAAAGCCAGGTTTTGTCTTCCTTCAGTCACTATGTGTAACTGGGTTTGGAAACTGTAGAGATGTGAAGAAAAGGGAAAAATGAGGTGAGAAAGCTTCTCTTTGCCACTCAGCAGGAGTGACCCATGTAGAAAATTGTTTATTAAATTGAATCCTGTACCCTCCTCTCCAGTAGAAGCAAAACCAGGGAGAGTCCCAATTACAGCTGCATTCCCTGATTACATGGCTCAGCAGGATAAGTGCTCCACAATTTGTTGCTCTATGGTCAGTTCATCTTTAAACTGAAATGGGGCCTTAATTGTATCCATTCACAGCCCATTTTCAATCAAAACTCCCTGTGCGTCATTCAAGTTGCCCCAGCTACAGGTTTCCGCCATGCTCTGCTGCTTAAAACCATCCACTGAGAGTTTTGTATTTCTGATTGTACTTGTTCTGCAAGATCCCTCTGTACCCACACCACAGAGGCCCCCATGGGCCCACAAAATATTTAACCCATACCTTTCCCATGGATTACAACTAACTGGGGTTTGCACTTGCCTGTTATGCAGGTAGAATGCCTTTGATTGGTAATGCAGACTTTTACCTCAGACCGTTAGATTTGTCTGCAGTAAAATGGGCTAATTATTTTTCTTTTCTCTGTTTTGTTTTTAATTCCCTACCTGTAAATTTATGCCCCAGGCATAAATTTCATTCATAGCTTGCCTTTGGGGGAATCTTGTAATATAACACACATTTTTCAAGTTTTTTTTAAAGCAGTCATTCCTGAATATCTAGCTGAACTTTAGTGTTTAGAGTTTTCCTAACAGAGAAACTAAGTGCTTCAAAAACAACTATCACTAAACTGTCATGCCAATCAGATAGAAATGATCTAAACTGGTTACATGGATTGTTTTTAATTCATCTATTTTTAAGGACAGGATACCTTTTATTTTCAAAAGCAAAATGTCATGGGAATTGGACAACATACTAGTAGTCCTCAAAAAGGCATAGTTGAATTAATCACGTCCTGCGTTTTTTGTGCACCAAGACTTAAAGCTATAAAGAGCTAATGAATTTAGTATGAATTAGCAATTGGCCTAGCAAGGAGAAAAGTTTCAGAAATTTTATATAATAAATACAAGGCATCAATTTAAAAGGAGGTAAAAATGCAAAAATCAAATAATCTCTTCCTCGGTTGGTTGGAATTCCTTACCTTTATGCTTACAATGATGTATCTCAAAATGGTTTCTGATGAGATGCTTCATCTCCCTCACTCATCTGCATCCACTGTCCTCTGTTCTAGTCCTGATCTAAAATTTATA
The DNA here is from genome assembly GCF_001527695.2 of Protobothrops mucrosquamatus. Classification (NCBI taxonomy): domain Eukaryota; kingdom Metazoa; phylum Chordata; class Lepidosauria; order Squamata; family Viperidae; genus Protobothrops; species Protobothrops mucrosquamatus. Next base: position 569,556 of record NW_015386250.1, on the reverse strand, counting down.
GCACTCCATTACCACTGGGATGAAATATTCAGTAAATACAAAAAGGGAGAAAATAGGCCAGGAGAAATGTAAGTTACAAAACTGAGTCATGAGTTATGAGTGGTTTACACAAAGCACAGCATGGCAGTGCAAACACATTCCCAGTGCAAATGCTAAGGCAAAACAAGACATTTCCAGGGCAAACACTACTCCTTCAAGGGCTGCATGGAAGTCTAGGGTTCAATATTATAGAGAAATAATTTAACCTTCCATCTCCACCCCTTTTCTCCCTTCCCAAGTTTTACAAAGGCTTTACTAATCCAGAGAGAGGAACAAAAGACTGCTTGTAGCTGCTTTCCACACCATTAAATTACACTGTGGATCAATAGCAGACAAATGACTTTGGTGGCCAGTGGTTAGCTGATGAGATTTTTCTTTTATTACCGTTCCAATTCATGTGTCTCAGAGCAAGGAGAAGTGAAAATGATTTAATTTCACTCCTGGACAATCATTACTTAAATACACAAGCCCTGTTTACCAAATGCACTCTGGACAAAGTGCAAGCTAAATAGAGGACAACTTCCTGTTTTCCTGTCTTCCTGACAAAGTGCGATTTACAACACTAGTGCCAAACCCCTAAAAGGAAGCATAATTCAAAGGTTTCGAATTTCACTGGAAGTTAAGATCCTACAGAATTAGCTGGGGGGGGGGCTTTGCCATAACAGATGGTAGCCATTCTTCTTAAAATTATACAATTTCCTAAATGGGAAAGAACGAATTCTGCACTAAGTAATGGCAAGAACAAACCAAACAAAGGAGTTCTAAGTCATTATTCCTGGTATAGGTAGTACATTCTTCTTCAGTTGCATTTAGCTCCTGGCGACTTAATTGAAACTTCATGTTAGTTTTTCTGGTATGTGGCTTGCCAAGATTTTTTTTTTTTTAAACTTCCCAGTCTAGTTGATAGACACTGAATTTCCTAATGGTCCCTCAGGCAAGTACTAGCCTGAACCAAGTCTGCTTAGTCTCTAAGCTCAGACAAAATCAGCCAGATATTACCACTTTGCAGACACTGTTTGTTAAGTCCGGAGAATAATGGCGCTTGAGACGAAGCATTTCTAACAAGTCTTTATTCTCTGCTTCCATTCTACGAACAACCCGAGCAGAGGCACGCAGGCCTCTATTTATACCTTCTGATCCCCGGGCAAGTTCAACCAATCACAAGGCGGTCTTTTCCCGCCTTGCGCATGCGCGCAAGGCCAGCGCCACTCAGTCTGGTCCCGGGCAGCTTTTGCAAATGCCCGGAACTCTTGCAACGTCCCGAGCCTGCTTTTGCAGGCTCGGGACACAACACTGTTCTCTCTGAAATAATCTATTTATTTACTGAGTGATATTTGCACATCATACTTGAAAAGATGTATAGGAACAAAGCGTAATTGATCCAGAGGAGAAGATCATCTCATAGGATAGGGGTCCCCAAACCCCTGGTCCGTGGACCGGTACCAGTCCGCAGTATGCCAGCAAGCAGGCTGCACAAACAAGCAAAGCTCCATCCTTGGGATGCAGGCAGTATTCAAAACCACATCCCCTCTGGTCCGTAGAAAAACCTTTCTCCATGGCACCAGTCCGTGGTGCCCAAAAGGTTGGGGACCTCTGTCATAGGAGGCAAGGTGGAATAGGAAGGGTATCCAAGCTTTCTCCTATCTAAACATTGTGTAAGTCCTATCTGTAGATATTCACCAAAACCTATTTCTCTTTCCTTGGCAGGTCTAAAAAATAGATATATTAATATTCTACCATTCTATTATATCTAGGGTCCCCAACCCCCAGTCCGTGGAGTGGCACCAGTCCGCATCATGACAGAAACCGGGCTGCGCAAACAAGCAAAGCCCCATTGGCAGGATGCAGGCAGCACGTGAAACCATGCCCCCTCCGGTCCATGGAAAAACCTCTCTCTATGGAACCGGTCCCTGCTGCCCAAAAGGTTGGGGACTTCTGCTTTATATTCAGAAGTTGAGTCAATTAGATTCCTTTATAGCATAAATTTATCCTAATATTTGTTTTATTCAATTCTTATTTTTAAAGCTCAACAAGCTCACCCTGGTGAATTCAGTCTAACTTTTTACTGGCAGACAAAGTGATTAAGTTGCAAAATCCTGCTGTTGTGTACGGAGGACACATGGTAACATTGAACTTTCAGTAGAACCAGGATGAAACTATTTAACAGGGCTTAAGTCATTACTATTTTTATTTTATTTATTTTTATTGTCTGCATTTCCAGTTGTTTTCTGGTCTAAGACCAAACTAAAGTATATTTGATTTGATTGACTAAACCAGATCCAAAACACTGTCCAAAACACTGAACTTGTTACAACCAAACCTATAGACCATTGCAAGTCAACATAATGGAGAGGGAATTTCCTTTAGTATGATCTCCCCAACTGGGCAGTTTTCTGCTAGGATGCAGAAGCAAATTTTTCTACCAACCAGAAATGAAAGAATAGTAGAGATATGCACACAAGTCTTTTCTACTTGGCACCCAGAAAGAAAAGAGTCTATTTCACGGTGACTGCAGAGCTGTCTGACTTGTAGGCAGTCTGTGATGAGAGACCAATGCAGCTGGATCCTCAGAAGCAGATGCTTTGCTGCATTGCACCATCCACTTAAAAAGAAAAAGAAGGGAGTGTGTTCACCTTTCCTCCCGTTGGTTATGAGTTACCTGGGCTGCAAACCCAGGTGGTCTCCCATCCAGGATGATAAAGCAGGGGAATGAAAGGGGGAGAAGTAGTAACTTCAGCAGCATACAATCCTGGGGAAACACACAAGGAGGAACAGATAGAAAGTACTCTAGAGATTGTGATTGCCCCAACACTTTACTGAATGTTGTTGAGTTGAGTAAAATATAAAGCATGCCTATAAAATAAGACCCGAGCATCTTGGTAAATTCTATCCATACTGGGAGAATTGAATCTGGGTTGTTGTTGTTGTTGTTTTTTAAAAAAAAGACAATTAATCCTTGAATTCCCAAACCTATCTTCATAGCAATGCCTGCTACAAAAGTGGGATTGTATGAATCAAGGTCAGCATGATCCCCCAGCACAGCTCCCTGTTGGAGGCAAGTAACAGGTGCCCCGCTAGCTTTTTGACAATCACCTCTTGAGTCTCCCCAACCACTTTTGCTATGTTCTAGCCATTCATTTTTGTCTATTAATAATTTACAGCTTGTACAAACAAGTGGACCAGAAACATCTGCTGTCTCTACTTTCTGCTTTGTGTTTTCTGGTTACCTAGAGAAGTTTATTGCACACCATAGAATCTTCTGCAAAATGTAATGCTTAACCTTCTTCCTCCTTGCCCACCTCTATGCCACCTTGTTTTTCTTTTTTTCCCCCTCCCTCTTTGGTAACTGTATAATTTGTGTTTGCTAACATCTGCTTCAGAGAGGTTCATTCTCCATCTCTCCTCCAAGTAATCTTTTTTGCACATGTGCCAAGATGGGTTGAGCAAATCACTTTGTCACCAGAAATGCATGCAGTTCTTTGATGAAATACATTTAATTGACAGAGTGGTTTAAAGCACATGAATTTCCATAGAGTAAATGATATTAGGTGGATTAGACTGAGAATTTCATCAGAACTTGCTGCACTAGGAAATGAGCTTCATTGATCATGTTTGTCAAAGCTAAAGGAAGCCATTTTATTGAGCAGATATACTTATTTAATAAACAAGACTTCAGAATCCTGCAGCCTTTTCAAGGCATTATATTCCAGCCCAGGGAGAAACCTCTTAAAAACTGATATTGATAGATAAGAGCAAGTTACTTGTGCATTGGAGTTACTGACTTAAAGACACAAAGGTAGCCAAAACTGTACAGCTCGTATGATCCTTAGTACAAATGATCACCTGGAGGATGAGAGTATACTCTTATTTCAATTAATTGGCTGTCTGATATACTAGATCCAAGTACAGCCCCTGCAACCTGTTTTTTTGCAGCCTTCAGCCCTTTTGACTACAAATTCTGAAAATTGCTTTGTATCATCACCCACCCGTTAAAACTGCACCCCTAACAGCCATCAAGGAGGTTGCTCAGATCTGCCAGAAACACTTCCCATGCTACAGTATTTCATTTAACTGGGGGTTCTTCTCTAATTTAACATTCAGTCAGTCAGTCAATCAATCCATCAGTCTGAAAGTTGTTAAGGGCAACTGAAGGGAGTCAGTTGGTAGATTCTTTTTTAAACCATACCCAATTAGGTTGACCTAAGCTCAAATGAGATGCAACAGGGCCAGATAGTTTCTTCTCTATCTCCCTATAAGGGATGGGGAGACTTTTTATTTTGTAAAATAAGGGCTTTTTTTAATGAAAGTGATGTGTAAAACTTAAAAATGTATGTGCGAGTGCTTCCTATTGTCTCTATCATATCCTATTACTATTACCTCTATATCAGGGGTGTCAAACTGCCAGCCCACGGGCCAGTTGCATCATGCAGAGGTCGCGACTACCCCAGCTCCAGCAATGCGAAAAAAGTCATGATATGTTGCGTGACACGGCACGTTTGATACCCGTGCCCTATATTATTACCTGACAATTTATGCTATAAATTACTATTGCTATTAGGATTGCCTCTATACTATGCTTTGTACTATTACTATTATACATCAATATTTTCTTAGACCCTTTTCAGTCCATTTCTCCCCCCCCCCTCTTTCTGACTTCTACTTTTCTCTTCTCTATTGTTGCTTTTTAGTACCAGCATGTAGAGTGCCCCAGGGCTCTGTTCTGGGCCCAGTGCTCTTCAACATCTTCATCAATGATTTGGATGAGGGGATAGATGGGGAACTCATCAAATTTACAGACGACACCAAGCTGGCAGGAATAGCCAACACTCCAGAAGATAGGCTTAAGATACAGAAGGATCTTGACAGACTTGAACATTGGGCTCTATCTAACAAAATAAAATTCAATGGTAAAAAAAGTAAGGGTCTACATTTAGGCAGGAAAAACCAAATGCACAGGTATAGTATAGGTCAGACATGTCAAACTCGCGACGTCATGTGATCTGCGACATATCGGAGCTTTTTCCCCATTGCCGACAATGGGGTGGGTGCAGTTTCGTCATGATGCATCCAACCCATGGGCTGGCAGTTTGACACCCCTGGTATAGGTGGTACCTTGCTCAATAATAGCAACTGTGAGAGGGATCTTGGAGTCCTAGTGGACAATCATTTAAATATGAGCCAGCAGTGTGCTGCAGCTGCCAAAAAAGCCAACAAAGTGCTAGGCTGCATTAACAGAGGGATAGAATCAAGATCACGTGAAGTGTTAATACCACTTTGCAACGCCTTGGTAAGGCCACACTTGGAATACTGCATCCAGTTTTGGTCACCACAATGTAAAAAAGATGTTGAGACTCTAGAAAGAGTACAGAGAAGAGCAACAAATATGATTAGGGGACTGGAGGCTAAAACATATAAGGAACGGTTGCTGGAATTGAGTATGTCTAGTTTAATGAAGAGAAGGACGAGGGGGGACATGATAGCAGTGTTCCAATATCTCAGGGGCTGCCACAAAGAAGAGGGAGTCAAGCTATTCTCCAAAGCACTTGAAGGCAGGACAAGAAGCAACGGATGGAAACTAGCCAAAGTGAGAAGCAACCTAGAACTAAGGAGAAACTTCCTGACAGTTAGAACAATTAACCAGTGGAACAACCTGCCTCCAGAAGTGGTGAATGCTCCAACACTGGAAGTTTTTAAGAAGAAACTGGACAGCCATTTGTCTGAAATGGTATAGGGTTTCCTGCCTGAGCAGGGGGTTGGACTAGATGACCTTAAAGGTCCCTTCCAATTTTATTATTATTATTAGTTCTTGCAGTTTTCCATATTGTGCTTCCTGGGACTCAGTACTATGTTTCTCTCTGAACCATCCACTCCCTCTGAAGGAAAACCATCTTCTTTCTTTTACCTGCTCCAGTTCTCCGTTCACTGATAGCTGTGGAGCTCCAAAAATACCTCTCTCCTCCCTTCTATTCCTGTCTCTTCTCACAACTGTGTCAAGGATGCTGTTTTATTGACAACTTTGCCATGGTGGCACTGGGAGAAAAACTTCAGTGGGAGAGAAACTGAGCAGAAAAATTAAGCAGCCATTTATTTGATAAATTTAAATATATATAAACAGTGCATTGTTGAAGCCATTGATGTATTTCTTATTAGTTTTAAAAGGCGTTTCTACCAGACACGTCTAAGACACAAATACATTTCCTATAAATATGTATTTTTAAATTAAATGCTGAGTCATCCAAAGGCTCACCATGGATTACTTCCTACTTCCCATAGATTTATGCCAAGCAAGGCAATATTGCCATTTCCACCCTTTAGTTAAGCGGTCTTTTTAATAAAGAGCAAAGTGCATTAAGATCATAGGGAAATCTATGCTCATTTGATCTACCGTATTACTTTGAAAATTTGGAAGTTATAATCCAACCACCACTGGAGACCACAGAGAAGAGGACAAGAATATTATGGCATAGTTCAGTAGTTAGGTTAGGCCAGGGGTAGGCAACTTTGGCTCTTTTATGATTCGTGGACTTCAACTCCCAGAATTCCTGAGCCAGCCATGCTGGCTCATGAATTCTGGGAGTTGAAGTCCATGAGACATAAAAAAACCAAGGTTGCCTACTCTTGGGTTAGGCAATTATCCAAAGAGATGTAGTGCAGGACTCAAATCCTGCTGATTTGCTCAGGAGACTCCTTAAACATCATCAATATATCTTCCTCTTGTTGCATTGTCATCGAAGAAAACCTTTAGAGAGAAATTGTCCACCAAAAGTATTGATGGAATAATATTTTTTTGACAATGATTGAGAAACACAACCAAACCAAATGAGGATTACACATTTAAATAACAATAAGAGGAATGATGCAAGTCTGTCAAACACAAGAGGCATCATGGAGAATTTACATTTTAAAAGTTGAATGTTCCTAGAAGAAATAAATTAGTTGAACAAAGCAGAAATCAAAGTATGACTCCATAAGCAGGAAATTTCAAGAAAGAGAAACTTTCAATAAACTTTCAAGGAAAGTCTGTCTACAGTGATAGACAACCTTTTTGCACTTTTGTTTCAGGTGAATTCCAAAATGTGAGATATTGCTCCTTAGATGAGCTTGGCAAAATGCAGCAGCCAAGCTAGCCATCAGTTGTGATCTGTCAGTCTACCTGTCAAACTAGACATTTTGTCCTATAGAAACATAAGATTCTCATAAAGATTCTCATGCTTGTAAGCCATCTAGTTTAAGTGGCAATCCAACTTAAGCCCCAGAATTAATGCAAGAAATTTAGTAGAAGATGAAAGCACCATCAACAGAGGGCTATTCAGCTTCTGCTTGAAGATTTGTGATAAGAGTGAAATCCTTTCCATCTTGACTGATGGTTTACCCGTTAGCTGAATCTTCTTTAAAAGTCTGCTTTGACTCTGGATGCAGCCAGGTATAATCCATGTCTCTGGAGGAAAAACACTGCAATATATTGCAAAATTAGTTGACCTGCTTATGTTTAAATATTAGACCTTTTCACCTACCTTCTTATCAATTCTTGGCCTAAATCATGGGTATATGTAATATTATCTAATCTTTTATAACATTTAAAAAAATCAGGATACATACTGTATATATTCATTATGCTTGAAGTGCTGAGTTGAAGTAATATGATACAAAAGCTGTTGATTCATAATTATGGAAAAGAAAAGCACTCAGTGATAAATTATTGTGGATTTGCTGTGTAATAAATTTATCTCATTGCTGTGAGTTGTATTTTAAAGGTATTAAATGATTGTTAATGGCCCAGGGAGATTGTCAGGTATCTTTTTTATAGTGTTTGGAATACAAAATTACTCTAGTTAACAATCTAAAAGGTACACTAGTGTCTTTGAAGGAATAACCAAAGAAATTTGGAAATGAGAAATTTATGTTTTAAAAAATCTTAAAGTTAAAACAGTCTCATTTTTTTTTATTAATCTCAGATCCCTCATGACAACTACATATTGAAAATGACATGTGAAACATACCCAATTTCCTTTCCTATTTAAAAAGAAATGCATGTAGGAGAGGTGAAGGGGAATAAAATACTTCAAAATCCAAAAGTGATTAGAACCTTGTGTCCTTCTGAAACAAATTCACACATTGCAAGCTGCCTATTATGGAGGAATGAGGACAGAATAGGGAGATATGTCTTCTGTATTATGTATATTTATTTAAAACATTTATATAGCCACCCATCATTCAACCAACTCCGGGTAGCTCCCAATCAAAGACACATAAAATCACATTATAATTATAAAACCACATTAATAAAAATATTAAAAATAGCAAAACCCTGGTGCCAAATCAAACTTTTAAAGTGTGATTATCCAGTCTTCTCCCAGTGTTTTGGGGAAAAGACAGATGGAAGGCTACGAGGGTAGAGGCCTGCTGAACTTCAGGGAGCAGAGCATTCTATAAGTCAAGGGTTGCCCTGGAAAAGGCACTTTTTCTAGCCCCCATCAGATGAAAATATTTAGGAGAAAGGACTAGGAGCATGCTCACCCTCTTTGATTTGGTAGGACAGGGAAATGTCTTTAAGGAAAGGTGGTCCTGTAAATAGCCTGGCTCTGCACCATGTAAGGCTTTAAGGGTGATGACCAACACCTTGAATTGCACCCAGAAATATTCTGGAAGCCGATGCAGTTTGCACAACAGAGGGGTTATGTGGGCAAGCCTAGCAGCACCCATCACTGTGCATGCTGTTGCATTCTGGATCAGTTGAAGTTTCCACTGTATGACACTTGATCTCTACAACTACAGAGATGGCCCCATTTTAGTGAACTAGAGGAGACAAACAGAAAGGCGTCACAATGAACAATTTAAAAATATTGCTCTATATAAGGATTGTGTGGGAATCGAGCCCCTATCACAGTGATGGCGAACCTTTTAGAGACCGAGTGCCCAAACTGCAATCCAAAACCCACTTATTTATTGCCGAGTGCCAGGTGGGCGTGGCCCACTAGGTGGGCATAGCTGTGATGGTCATGGCAGACTGGGTGGGTGTGGTCACTTCAATGTTGCTCATGGGGAGGGACACCTGTGGGGGATGGGGGGAGATCCAGGGGGTCTCTGGCAGGTGGGGTGGGTAGGAGGCTCCTCCTGCGGGGTGAGGCGAGGCAGAGTGGGGGTGCCATTATCTCAGGGCAAGGCAAGGCAGGGGCTGGGGCAGCTGTTGCCTGACACCATCGACCCCCGCACACAGAGGCCAGCGAGCGCATGGGGGCCGACAGTGTCCGTCAGCAGCCACAGCCTGCCAGCCCCTTGACCGGCGCACTCTGGGGCTCCACAGTCCACCACCAGCAGTTCAGAGAAGTGCCCACAGAGAGGGCTCTGAGTGCCGCTTCTGGCACGCGTGCCATAGGTTCGCCACCACTGCCCTATCATTTGTAAAAATAAAGAGAGAGAGAAAGAGAGAGAGAGATTTAAGTTTAGCATGATGTGTAGACAATGGCAGGATTCAAATATGTGAACAACCGGTTCTCTGTGTGGATACCACTTCCGGAAGTCCGTTCTGGGCCTGGGTAACAAAAAATTAGCTGCTGGTTCTGCCGAAGTGGTGCAAACCGGCTGAATCCCACCACTGTGTGTAGAGTTAATGGGTGAACTGCAATTGAGCAAAACCTGACTTAACACCAAGTTTACAACAACAGTCACTGGCTTTAAAATTGCAGGTGCAACCAGATTAGCAAAGTTCCATCCATTTTTAATATGCATCATACACCTGGCACACACATAATGAAGTACAGGCTTGCTGTTCAGGCTTGCCAGTTTGAAGTTAGTAACCATCATTGTTTAACCCAATGAATAAAGCCAAAAGAAAGTTCAAAGAAGGAAAGGATGAACTCTCCAGACAGAAGGAAAACTGAGAGGGAAAAGCAAGAGTATCAAAGGAAAGTAGTCCTGAATTAAGGACGATTTTACTCTGGCTTAAAATAAAAAGCTAATCATGGCTGCAGGCTTTTATTCTGATTTAATTGCATAAAATACATGCAACCCACTAGATGCATTTTAAAATCCTCCACCATGTTCTTGTAAATTATATGTAGATTATTTTAATTACATTCCACAAAATTCTCTTTGCAATTCACCCCTGAGACATCAAGTGTGGCCTAAATGTGTAATGGATTTTGCCATATAATGTTGTTGCCTAGAACATAACACCATATAACAATTATGTACATTGTTCATTATGTGTAAACTGCAGCCATAAAGTGCCAAGCTGATTGAGTTTTCATCATCAAAACCATTGTGAAGGGCAAACTTTCATAAGGTTTAATGAAGCCAATTAATTTTCATCTGCTCCTTTTTTTGGTTTCTTATTTTATGGAAGACATATTCTAAGTCTCTAAAATACTCTATATAAGCCTGTTGGAAATTATTGTCTCTCTCTCTCTCTCTCTCTTTTGGTACTCTAAAGCCATAAACCACAGCCTCTTAATTGTTCTAAACATTAGATGCTTATCCATTTAAGGTGAAAAGGCTTTATTGGAGGCAAGAATATATTGTGAAGACTTGGATGTTATGAGAACAGAAATCACATTACCAGCCCAGGCAGTCATGCCCTAATAAAGGTAGTCTACAGATGTTATGCAGATGCTCATCAAAATGAGGGGCCCCCACTGAGCCTTAAAGAAGCATGTTAATTGTCAGGTTTATTCCCAGGGAAAGCACAGGTAACAAACTGGAGGGAAAATATTGGATGCTTAGGGGCCTTCCAAATAGAACAGCTTCCCCATCATAATTTTACTTGTATCTGTCAAATACACTGCTAGGGTGTTCTCTAGTTTCCTGAAAGGAAAACATTTAATCATGTGCAATATGTAATGCAAAAGATAGATCTAAGCGTCATTATTTTTTACTTTAAGAGGAGCAGTTGGAATTCTTCAGAATCCATATTAATCTGTCCATGGCTTGGGAACCATATAGGGAAATAGGGACTTGATGGATTGGCATGCAGATGTGCTAGGAGTTTGCAGAGTGACAACTGATGACAAATGAAAGAAAAGGAGCAACAGATGCAACCTGGAAGGGCAACTGTCAAAGCAAGAATATTCAATATTAGGTTAAAAAAAATGCCTGAAAGTTCTTTGAAGCGTTTCGTGAATCAGACACATGACATCAACAAGATAATCGGTTATCACGATTTTGGGTCTCTATTTAAAAGAGCAGTCCCCAACCTTTGCAGCTTGGTGTCCCGACTGAGGGAGGGAAAGGAGAACCGGGCCACACGAGTGGCGGACCGGTGTGCATGTGCACAGCTCAGCTGCAAGTTGAACTGTGCACACATACGCATGCACGCCAGCCCACCACTTGTGCGAGTCAAGCTGCACGCATATGTGCACTGGCCCAATGCTTGCGTGGCCAGGTTGTAAATAGGCCACAGCCTGGTAGTGAGCCACAGCCCAGGGATTGGGGACCCCTGATTTAAAAAAAAAAACATGGCATCTGTATTCCACCAGACTGATACTGATATTGCAACATTGTTTGAGAAGATGAAGAAGCTGATTGATTTAATTAACTCTCATCAGTATCTTTAGAGGTTATTTGGTAACAGGGAGGGGGGAATCTTCCCAAATCTCGGTGTGTTAATTACTTGCTGATTTGCATTCAGAGAGCAGGTATGTTACCTCCATGTAAATTAGCAAGAGTGTTGTTTAAAAACATCAATCTCCACGATCATTTTCAGAGAGTTCATAGTCCCTGGGAACTTCAAAAAATAAATTCACAGCTCCTGTAGTTCCTAAATTACAACATGAGGACTTGCAACCTTTCACACCAGCCCTAAACAGAATATTAAATAAGAGACTGAATCATTCATTTGGGCATGGTAGAAAATTACAAAAGGTCATCGGTGTAGCATTTTCAGTGTCATTTCTTAGCATCTGATTAGCAGTAAACAAAATTAAACTTAGAGATCCTCAGCATGAGGGTATTCTAAAATGAATCAATGCAGTTATCTGGAATTTAATATACTGCTCTGCAGTGAACAATGGATAATATAGAGAGCCAAGACAGAATGACTTTCAATATCATAAGCACAGGGATCAAATCAACATTAGGCTCACAAAACGAGACAAGGTAGGTATTGTATGTGATTGAAGTAGATTAAACTGACAGTATAACTAGGTCAATTGAATTCTAATGATAGAGTTCTAAATTGGGGAAAGCCCAAAGAGAAATTCCAGGAAAGCCCGTGAAAGGAGATCTTGCTGCCGTCCCACACTTAGTCCAAGAGTCCAAAGGCAAGTGACCTAGCAATCTCTTTGATGAAGTAACAATGTCTCCCCTACCATCTTGGAGAGAGGACCACTGGTGGAGGCTGTACTCAGAAGGATGCTAGATAAAACTGATATTAAGTATGGGAGAACACGAACAAATCAATTTACTGAAATGAAACAAAATTACCATTATTTCTGAAAAGAAAATAACCAAGAGTATCTACTAGAATGAATAAAATTATAAAATTATACCATAACATTGGGGTGGGGGGTTTAAAAGCACGAAGATGCATAGATGAAATGTGTATGTATACTTGATTGCAAAACATTCTTGCTAATTAAAACCAATAAGAGAAGCGCTCACATCTCAGAATGAATCTGTTTTATTTATACTTTTATCCATATCTATTATGTCATAACTAATTATATTGGCAATTGAATCTGTGTGTGTATGTTTACATACCGACCAGTGCACAATTCAGTATATGCCTTTGTTGTCATTGAATAATATTACTCATAATTTGAAAACAAAAGCTATGTTAGCACCTTTTCACACCAGTAATATTTGACATTTAAAAGCAATTTAGCAGAAGCAGAAACTCCTTTTTCTAGTTCTAAGCTGTTATTGTTTGGTAGATTGGATGTGGGTCCCATATGGCATTCCAATTTCCTGTTTCATGTGAATATATTCCAGTGTTATTTCTGAAATTTATCTAAGCCCCATTTGTGGATCTTTCCCATTTCTCTTATTTCCTAATAGACCTCTACCGGGCAAGCTCCAATGTTGGTGTCTACTTCAGATTCGGTGCTCAAAGTTCAATAATGTTTTCCAGATGCAACCTGACCAATGTGGTCAGAAAAGGAAAGAGAAATACTTAACAATAAATGTTCCACAGAGCAATATATCAAGCCTCTTTCACATATAAATCACATGAAGGTATCTCTACAAGTAGAAGAAGTTATGGGCTGAACTATTATTCTTGCTCCTTAAGTTCTGTGGCACCTCAATTCTCTTTCATGCATGGAATGGACAATAAGTTCATAGTAAAAGTTAGTGAAGAGCTTCCTTTTATTCTGACATCTATAGTCAATAGAGGGAAATATTGCGGATCTTTTCCTTGCTCTTTCTATGATTTACTCACTCTTGTAGCATGAGTAGTAAGCAAAAAGGCAGCATTAAGAAGTGATTAGTGATGGGTTCATGTTGGCTCTAGGCCAGAGGCCCCCCACCTTTTGGGCACCCGGGACTGGTTCTGTGGAGAAAGATTTTTCCGCGGACCAGAGGGGGCGTGGTTTCATGTACTGCCTGAATCCAGCGGATGGGGCTTCACTTGTTTCCATGGTCCAGTTGCTGGTATGCCGCGGACCTGTGCTGGTCTATGGACCGGGGGTTGGGGATCTCTGCTCTAGGCCTCACAAATGCCCACCAATGGCAATTTGTGTTGCAGAGAGTCAGACATTCAGCAGAAATATGAGGACAATTTCCACATCCTCTTCATTGTTTCCTGAATAGATCCTGTAGATCTGTAGACAGATGAAGGCATGTTAACTAAGTTTCTAAAACAGCGGTTCTCAACCTATGGGTCGCGACCCCATTTGGGGTCGATCGACCATTTCACGGGGGTCGCCAAGCAAGGCTGTCCGCCATTTTTTTGTCCGCCGTTTTTTTCCCCTTTTCCGGCGGGTGCCTTATCTCCCTTGGGCTGGGCCAGCTGGTGGTCGGCCTGCTCCGTCTCTGCCGCTTGCCAGCTATGCCTCGGCCGGCGCAGGGGGCGGAACCACGCATGCGTGGCGCTCCCGGGCAGGGAAAGTCCTCAACTTACGACCAGTTTAGTCCTCGACTTACGACCGGTTTAGTCCTCGACTTACGACTGGTTTAGTTTTCGACTTACGACCGGCTTAGTCCTCAACTTACGACCGGTTGGGGGTCGCGGCATTAAAAAGGTTGAGAACCACTGTTCTAAAAGGTTTGCTTCTAAAACAGATACAGCATAATGAGACAGAATCAAGTCAATACCTGCCAATTCTCATTCATCAAAAAGAATGGAAAAATTTTGGGATTTTCATGAGTAATATGAATTGGATCCACTGTAACTCCTAAACATTTAGCCGGGCAAGCCTTATAAACATTGGGTAAACATTTGGCAGCCAGATTACAAGTTACCAAGACAATAGAAGGTAGAAGGTAGAAGCAAGCAATGCCATTTCTGTCTGGCTTTTTGCAGGAATAAGCATGGGCAGAACAGTGAACAAATAAAAATCCTTCAAGTTGGAGCTAACTTTGACTTAACTAAACATTCCAAATCTGCCTGGAGTAAGTCCCCTAGTGGGGATAGCAAAGTTGAGTCTAGGAAAAATTGTATGAATCGATTGATGTGGAGGTGATATAGAAGCCTAGCAATACTACTCAGCAGGTGGAAAAATAACTGTTGGCCTTTTTCAAGTATTCCTATTAGTCCAGAAAGACTTGTTGCAGCCCATAATTTATTTTCACTTTATTTTTATGTAGTAAAAGAGTAGTAATTATGTAGTAAAACAGAGACTTCATCCTGAAATAATTTAGCCACTTTTAATGATGCTCAGCATAGGAGAACATTCCATAGCAGCCTTAATCTAGATTCTGCTGATTATTCTTCCAATGTTTGTGGCTGTGGTAGAACATGTTTCTGGTGCTGTGTCTATCCTGTTCCCACAATAACTATTTAGCTCTATGCTAGCTAACATTGAATTGAGGAGTAATGTTTGCCTCCAACTATATATACAAAGAATTTAGTTGGCAATTATTTCTTGCTCTATACTATCTGAAGAAGGAATTGGTCAGTCTCCTGGATACTTTTAAGAATGGACATCATGTTGTCATTCAATTCTTTAAATAAAGGAAGGCAGGAAAATATGTGTGGGTGCAATAATTGCTTTTGCACTAATAGCCTTGAGCCAAAACTGGATTCCCAATTAGAAAGAAGACAGAAGTCATTTGAACATCATCATCTCCAGGCTGTTTATCTCGTAAAACGGCCATCGGAAGACATGCCCTTTGTCCAGCATTTGCAGAGATCTCAGCATGAAATAAAGGAACCAAGTTTATTCTTCCTGCTGCATTCTGCACACATCACCTCTCGTGGCATTTGCAGTAATTAGAGTGTTGTTACCTTGTCAGCACTTGGATTTTGCTTGGCAAATTGTGTTTCTGAACTTACCTTAACCTATGCTGCACAAGTGCCATATAGGAAATAAGCATTTCAAGTGCATTTGGTGAACTTTCTGTCCTTATGCTTCTTCTATGACATGCATACATTGATGTTAACAGTCAAATAACTAGGTGATTAAGATTGTTCAGAAGCTACAATAACAGTGCTAAGTAATTAAAAGCTAGGGAATAAATTGTAAGTGACATTAGAGCAAAACGGTGATGTTTGCAAAAGCTAATAGATCATCCTTCCAGATAAACAATTATAAAGGATTTTTTTTTATATAAAGTAGGAAAGGAATTTTAACAACATTATACTTCGTTGTTTAGATTTCAGTATTATGTCCTGGGTGAGGAAAAGTACCATTTATATATAATAGGTAAGGATGGCCCAATTATTAGAAATTATATTTAATACTGAGTTATGTTTGTTAATTTTGATGATTTATGCATTTTTGTAATGAATGTAATTGTTATGCATCTGTATCCATGATGAATTTGCTTTGAGTATAGTAATTACAGCAGAAGAGTATATAAATAAATTTGACTTGACTAATTAAAGGCTTCCTATAGATCATTAAATTTGTTCAAGGTACTTCTTCATATGTCATTTGAAAATTATAGAATGTGCAAATAAGCTCTCTTTTTTTATAGGTACTGTACTTCTTGAGCCATCCAATTAGACTAAATGCATCCTTTCCAAACAGCACAGTGATTCAACTGAGTGAATAATATGCTTACACAATAATCAAATGACACTTAAGGTAAATCAGTTTACCTTTAATAATATTTATGTATGAATGCTTAGAATGTTAGTTCAAATGTTTAATTACTTGCAGATTATAAACACTAAATTCTAAATTTACTGTCCACATTTAAAAAAAAAACATTTACTACATAGTAGTAAATTTTATTTGTTTATTGATTCATGAGATATAGGGTTTATCTGCCTGCCTGGTTGTCATGGCCAGAATGAGACAGGGACAATTTTTGGAAGACTTGAGTTCAGTTCCCCGCAACACAAATTCAGCCTCCAGATGTATTTGCCTGCTGTAGTTCAAAAGTAGTCTTTTCCTCTTAGGACAATTTCAGCGCTCCTGTATGTTTAGGATGGAGCACTTTTCTTCTCTGTGGACAAGCGCCAGCAATTCATTTGATGATTTCTAGTGGAAGAAATTTGAGAGAGCCACTTTGATGTAGTGATTAAGGCCTCATGCTAGAAAATAGGAGACAGTGAGTTCTAGTCCTGCCTTAGGAAAAAAGCCAGCTGGGTGACCTTGGGCTAGTCACTTCCTCTCAGCCCCAGGAAGTAGACCGTGGCAAGCCAGTTCTGGAAAAATCATGCCAAGAAAACTGCAGGTCTTATCCAGGCAGTCTCTGAGAACTGGACACAATTGAATGGAAGGGGGGAAAAATGGCAAGAAATACCTCTTCAATTATGATGATGCTTACCATAAGTTCTAACATCAGCTGAACTTTTTTATCATGAGTTCTGTAATAGCACAGTCATTATAACTCTTGTGAATAGAAGATTGTCAGTTTAAAATTCAAGAGAAATGTTGGGAAGGAGGTAAATTACTATTTTTCTTTCCCTCTGCCTTTTTTTCTTTTCTAAAATAGTGGAGTGGTACACTATTCCACCACTTTTCTAGTTCACCCAACGGAAAAAGGTTTTGCCCCAATTCCTAAATAGCCCATAGTAAGATCATCTCATTTATACTTGGCAACTCTTCAATGCCTTGTAATTATATAATCAAACACATTTTGATAAAAAGAAATGTCCTTAAGCTAGAGTGCTAATAACACAACTTATATTGAATATGGCTGAAAATGGACAGCTTTAGGTAATTAATTTATTTGGTAATTAAGACATTGCCTGCCATAAGCAACTTTACTACCTATGTCCAGTGTTCTGTGGACCTTTTCTCATGCATCTTTTATTTCTTTTCATTATCAAATAGTGATGGGTTTATCAAGTCCCTCTGAGATCATATTACAGGAAGGATCAGAGCATGAAAACAATATTTTTTGGGATGGTAACATGAAGCAGTGCTGGATTTCTGTTTGCCAAGGGGATAGTTTTTTTAAGCTATCAGAGTAGCTAAGAAGGATCTCCCAGTCATTTTAAATAATGACAGGCAAAAGCTGTGCAGTCCAAAACTATGAGAAGAAAAGTTATAACATCCAACTTCTTTCATATGGCACAATTAGTTTAAAAATTATTTCCTTCTCCAGTGTGTTTTAGCTGACCGTATCTTCTGCTGTTTTAGCTATTGACTCTCAGGTCACACAAACGTTGTTGTTTATAGTGTTCTGTAGATATAAACGTTGTTGTTTATAGTGTTCTGTAGATATCGTAGGACTCTTAGAGAAAGATTATGTACATTTTGCATCTCAAGAAAACAGGTGTTTCCCATCCTAGAAACTACAAAACTTTCTGTTTGCCCTCAATGTGTCCAAATCTTGTTAACATTCTGCCGTTTAAATCACGAAGAATTCACTGAATTTTGAACATGCATATTTAATAATAGCTGTCTTGAAAGCGGGGCTGATAGAAAAAAAAACAGGGTAGAGATTCTGAAGTTTGGGAGTGTGATGGTTGTATAGAAGCAGAAAGATACAAAATATAGACTGCAGAATCTAGGCTAATGGAAAACGTATTATTCTCTTACCAATCTCATTTACACTTCAGAAATGTTGAGGATTTGATCACTGAAGGTAAGAGCCTTGGACCTTGACAAAATGTTAACATATCTTAACAATTTTACAATATTCTACAAAAGCAGTTCACCAATTAGTTTAGCATCTGAGAGAAATGCTCTGCTGAAAGGGGGAGAATTGACTGGAAATTGATAACTCATAAGATTGATCTGATATTGAACAGAATAACAGAATTGAATGAATGGATAGAGACAGCATGCGGGGAGAGAGAGAGATAGTTCTAGCAGGATTTACCGGAGACAATGGTATAGCCTTTAAGGTCAACATTCTTAAAATTCTCTGCAGATCTGCTTGTTGGAAACCTTATGTGCCTTTACTATTGCACTCTATGCATTTATTTTTAAAGAAGCAACTATAATAAAGGTTTCATATATAATAACTTACCCTGCCAGTTTTGGCTGGATTGTGGTTTCCTTTTTGATGTTTCCTTTTTCTGCCTGGCTGAAAATAATACAAGTATTCTTTTGTTTATAACAATAGCACTTAGACTTATATATCACTTCACAGGGCTTTATACAGCCCTCTCTAAGCTGATACAGAGTCAGCATATTCCCCCCCCAACAATCTGGGTGATGGCAATTGTGACCAGAATTTTCATCACTAAGTGATGTGGTCATAAAGCATGGTGTCATATGGCTGCACTGCTTAGCAACAGCAAGTCCTGCTTGCCTTCATAATCTCAGGACCACGTGGGCTGCCAAACAAAGGGAGGTGGGAGTCCCAGGCAAAGAATATGGGAGGTGCATGGGTATTATAGATGGATAGGGGTGCTGTGGGTGGCATTTGGGAGTACAGATGGCTGGCAGGGGCTGCAGGCAGGCCACTGAAGTCTGTGGGCTTGTGCTAGGGAGCACAGGCAGACTGGCAAAGGTTGCAGCCAAGCACTAGGGAATGCAGGCAGACTGGCAAGGACCACAGGCAAGTTAGTAGGTGACACAGATGGGCGAGGGAACGCTCAGGCAGGTGGTGACTCAGAGTGCAGGTGAATGTCTGGATGCCGTGAAGAACAAGATCCCTGGAATCACTCGTGAGAAGCTGGCAGGGAAGATCACAAATAGCAGTTATGTGACCATGGGATGTTACAACCAGCATAAGGGTGAATCTGGTTCCCAAGGGCCCAAACTGCAAACATACGACTGCAGAATTTCTGTGATGGCCAGAACTTTGAGTGCCCATCATAAGTACCACTTGTTCAGTGCAATTGTAACGTTGAATACTGAATAAGTGGTGTAAGTTGAGGATTACCTGTACTGAAGTTAAGGAACCACTAAAGAGAAAACCAAATCCCCTCCAAAATTGACACGGTGAGCTATCATATATAAACAGGTAGCAAACTTCACACTGACTCTCACTGATCGTGTTACCTAGTTGGGTAATGAAATATCTGCATGAAAACAACTATGCTCAGAGAACACAAGAGCGCGATAGTTTAATGGTGAGCTACAGATACTCTCTTCCATTGGAAAAACCTTATATTCTTCCATCCCATTTAAACTCTGCTCGGTTGCACCTGGGACTTCTCACTGCTGTGGGAGTATCTAATATCATCATGCAATTTCAGGCACTGCTCAGATGTTTCCAGGTTTGTAAGGATGCCTAGTGGGTCTTTTAGGGGTTCACAGTGATTCTTGGTAACATAGATCATGCCAGAGGGTAGTGCTTTACTTTGAAATATCCAAGCATCCCATTTTTTTTTTAAAAAAAAATGGATATGTAAAACATTTGAAAAATAACGAGGCAGGGAAGTTTCCAGAAGCACTTTTCAAAGACCCCTATAGACCCCTTGAAACTATATAAAAAAGAGCTCTCTGATATATCCAGGATGATCTCGACTCAGAAATATAACACTGCTCTTTCTTATTCTCATCATTTTTATAAATATTCTGAACATTTCGATTTTTGTCTCACTTTGCATGGTTATTTTAATTTATTTATTATTTATTTTAAAGTATTTATTATTCATCCCACCTTTACTATTTTTTAAATAAATAACTCATATCTAATACTCCTTCCTCATCCTACTTTCCCCACAACAACAACCCTATAAGGTGGGTTGGGTTGAGAGAAATGACTGGCCCAAAGTCATCCAGCTGGCTTTCACATCTAAAGCAGGACTAGAACTCACAATCTCCTGGTTTCTAGCCCAACACCCCCCTTATTACTTAAAAAAAATGTTTAGAATTTCAAAAACCTGGTGGGTTGTTCAAAGTAATGATTGAATTGGAATAGTTCTTTGCATTCATATTGTTAACACTGGTCTATTGCTGTTATTATAAACTGCTAAAATGCATATTATCGGCACTACGTGCCAAGATATCAAAAGTGATTGAATGTTTGTAATTCTCCAAATGTGCTGTTTGCTTTTCACAATGTACTGTATTTAAAAGAAAAAAACTTGGATACATATAATATATTGCTCTGCACTTTGCCTTCTGTGGTTTTTGATTATCTGTAATGGAAACTACATCTTATTAGTGTGCAGAGTGTTCAGTGGTATCTATTCTGCTATTATACATAAAAACCAGAGCATGCCAAGTCTAAATATGATTTACAAATAAGAAAAAAATGAAATGCATATTTTTTTCTGCCACAAGTTGCATATATCCTTCCTCCCCAGTGTAACAGCATCCATGAGGAAAACGTAGGTTGCCTTTCTTTTCTTCTGACAGATGGATGTGCTAGATTTTAGTTCCAGCATAATCCCAGCCCAGACATAGCTTGAAAAGAGACCAAAAAAAAAGAGTTGTTATGCAAGCATTAGCTTTCACTCTGAGTAATGGGCATCATGCTAAAATGGATTTGCAATGAGGAGAGAAGAAATATTAGCAGACATCCCACAGCAATTGCCTCATAAGAGAAAAAATATTAGAAGGCTGCAATTATTACAGTCCAAGTCTGCTTTTCTAAAAGGTATAAACAGAAAAAACCATTCCACAACTCTTTGCTTATATCAGAATAACAGAGTTGGAAGGGACCTTGGAGGCCTTCTAATCTAATCCACTGCTCCAACAGGAGACCCTATACCAGTGATGGTGAACCTTTTAGAGACCGAGTACCCAAAAACCGCCCCACCCTCTGACTCACCCCCACTCTGCCCTACCCCCACCTGCCCACAAGGCCACCCACCACCTCCACGGCCCACCGCAGGAGATCGCCCAGGTGGCCCTGCAGCACCATGGTAGCCACACCCTCCACCCACACTCTGCAGCATCATCTGTGCATGACAGGGCGGAGTCTTGTCCCTGCTGCCCAGCTGCCATGTTCTTGGCTGCACTGCTCCATGCGGGCCACGCCCGGGGGCGACTCTCCTCTAGGGGGGCTGCTGGTGAGGAGGGGGCCACGGGGGAAGGAAGGGCTGGAGTGATGGTGCGCATGCCCACAGAGAGGGCTCTGAGTTCCGTATCTGGCACATGTGCCATAGGTTCACCACCACTGTCCTATACCATTCCAGACAAGTGGCTGTCCAGTCTCTTCTTAAAAGCCTTCAGTGACGGAGCACCCTCAACTTCTAAAGGCAAACTGTTCCACTGATTAATTGTTCTGTCAGGAAATTTCTCCTTAGTTCTAGGTTGCCTTTCTTCTTAATTAGCTTCCATCCATTGTCCTGCCTTCAGTTGCTTTGGAGAATAGATTGACCCCCCTCATCTTTGTGGCAGCCCCTCAAATTTTGGACCACTGCTATCACATCTCCCCTATTCCTTCTTTTCACTAGACTAGACATACCCAATTCCTGCAACCATTCTTTGTGTTCTGATTTGTTTTGAACTGTTCAGATATAAGTAATAACAGATTACGGCGGGGGGAGTGTTGTTGCTGCAGCAATTGTTCAAAAATCTCAAGAACATGTTTAAAGAGGCATTAAAAACATCAGTGTAAGTATCTCCATGCAAACACAAAACACCTAATAGAATAAATGCCATCTGCTTAATTTAATTTAGATATTCAGCTGATATTACTTCTTTATAAATTCAAAGGATATTTTTTTATGTTATAACACACACACACACACACACACACACACACACACACACACAAAATGATCCTAGGATGATTTGACAAAGCTATAGCTATCTCACATTATTGATCCTGAACTTTGGGAAGGCTATGAATCTGAGATGCTTTAGTTAGAACTACTGATTAGCAATAGCACCAAGAATGTGTCTGGAGAGAGGAATAGTGCAAAGTAACTTATTGTGGCCCGACCTTACCAAACCACCTGGTTTTGACTGCCTCACTTTGTCTGGCTGAAATTGAACAGCATTAGATGTGATACTGGAAGAAATGTTTCTGCCCAGTATCAGTGGGGATGGAAAGATTCCCCTTGTTGCAATTGTGGTGCTGATATGCAAACTGTTAACATATTGTGCAAGATTGCCCATGAGGTGCATTCTCTGGTTCCCTAAAATATCTGCATGAAGCAACGCCAGAAGTAGCAATAGCAATAGCACTTAGACTTATATGCCGCTTCATTGTGCTTTATGCTGTAGCACTCTCTGGGCAGTTTACAATGTCAGCACATTGCCCCCAACAATCTGGGTCCTCAGTTTACCAATCTCAGAAGGATGGAATACTGAGTCAATCTTGAGCTTATCAGGATCGAACTGCTGGCAGTTGGCAGAGTTAGCCTGCAATACTGCCTTCTTAGGTGCATTCTTTGAATATTTTCTAGGAGGTACTGTAGCACTCAACTTTCTCTGTGTGTGTGTACTATTTGGTACCCACCCCATTATTCTTTACTTCTATTCCTTTTTAAATTATTTAAATATTTTGAGTACTGTAGAAGGTAATCATCCAGTTTCTGGTCAGGAAATAAATTTTGGCTGGTCTTGGAAAAATTGAATATCCATTTGACTGTGATTTTCAAATAGTAAAATGCAGGAAAGTATAAGCTAGTCTTCAAAACCATTTTTATATGTTACTTGTGTGAAGATACCAGAGAAATACAAAGGGCTTAGTTGCTTTGAATTTAGTTTTATCCCAAATTGTGTTGCTTTGGCGCTCTCTCTCTCTCTCTCTCTCTCTCTCTCTCTCTCTCTCTCTCTCTCTCTCTCTCACACACACACACACACACACACACACACACACACACACACAGAGATAAATATTTTGAAGATATATAAAACTTTAATATTTTGAAATTAAATAAGATGGAAGAAATATTTTAAAATATAGGATGTAAACTCTATAAATGAATTATGCAATATTTCATTGCAAATCTCTTGTTTTCTTCATGATAAGAATATCATTGTATTTGGAATGGATAGCAACGTTTCTTCTTTTGTGCTTCCTGATCCCAAAGGAACAGTGAATTGCTACGAATGCTGGCCCTGTAAACTGATTATTCATTTCAGGGTATGCGTATGCATCTGAACTGTGAATGAATGATATTTTTGACCCATACATGAAACCTTCTTTATTCAAGCTAGCTTCTTTCTTGTTTTCTCCATAAAGACATATGTACTCACTTTGTAAGCCAGAAGATAATACCCTTTCCTCCAACTCCAATTAATTATTTTTCACCTTTGCCTTAATTAGATATCCACTCCTTGTTAAATGCTTAACTCTACCCCACAAATATGTAACTTTTCCTTGCTGATGCCAACTATGCATCCTTTTTCTGATTTATTTCCCCAAAAGCAATCTAAATAATTCCAGAGATGGGGAAGGGATTGAAGGCCTATAAAACATGTCCAAAAGACAGTCCAATACACGTGGGTCTCCTGATCTTTGTACCGTCCACAATTGATGGTGAAAATGTTTCTTCTACGTGGGTATACAGAATTAATCAATAAAGCTTTGCTAATTGTCTTTATTCTTTCTTTTGAATCTGAATGGTGGCTCCGTCAGCTGGCAACTGCATGTACAAAAGGCCAAGGTAGCTTTCAAATATCTTTGCCATCACCAGGAACTTCTTCCTGATTTCTTGACAAACATTGCAGAAGAAAAAACAAAAGAAGGATTGTATTGGTATTGCCTGGTTAAACAAAAACCCTAAGGTAAGACCAAGGGAAAATATAATCATACCATAGAACGGCAAGGAAGTATCTTTCAGCATTACCTATCCCACTGAAAACATCCCATCTATATTTATTTGTTTATTTTCACAATTTATAAGGCTGGCCAACTCAGTGAATCTGGGTAATATATAGCACAAACATGGAATAAATCAAAAAGAAAAAAAACCTCAAAAATCATATAACAATAGACAATTATACTAATACAAAATATAAAATAGTGACTAAGTACACAACAAAATTACCATGGGGCAGGGACGAGGGCTACCATTCAACTGGCTCCTAAAAGCTGGGAACAAATCAGTCTTGGTGGCTTTCCTAAAGGTGAGAAGAATTGGGGGAGGGGCTGTCGTATTCACGGGATGGAGTGGGATGGAGAATCCCATTTCATATGCAAACCAAATATAAAGGCAGGATATTAGGGTACTAAACTACTGCGGGGCTGATTAATAACAAATATAACACATTCAATCTTACTTTCTAACTTCTTCCAATAAAATCAAGCGGTCCTTCAATGGAGGGCTCTTCATTTGTCACACAGTGTCTAATTACAGTCCTTGAGTAATACATAATTCATGCCAGTTCATTAAGGATTCCAGGCTCTCAAGAAGAGGAGTCATATTGTGTAAAATCTGCCTCCTCCCAGCTTCTTCTCAGCGATACTCAGGGACACCTACTGTCCTGCTCGGGGTCAGAGCATCTGCTAATGTTATTGTTATAAAAATGAAAGTTTCATCCCTCCAGCTAAGAAGGAAATTGTATCCACTTCCTTCAAAGGATGCAAGGGAGAGTGAAAAGGAGGGAGGGGTGGAAATATGTCACCAAATTCATGTTTCGGCTTAGCTCTTGGGGTATTTAGTTGTAATGAGGCACCGCAGTGGGCATTTAACACAAGAAGATTTGTCATACTTCATTGACAAGTCCTTGACAGATGTGCCCTGTCCTTGAATGACAGTCCTGGATCTACATAAGATACAAGAAAAAATGAGAATTTACCGTAAGCTAGAATTTGCAGCATGTCTAAAGAATATAGTACACAGGAAAACACATATCTCCTAAAAGAGAGATCACATGGGAAGATACAAAAGACACCCACACACCCACACACAAATGCACACACACACCATACATAGCTTGTTCCCTGACATATTTGAACATACTGCACATAAAGAGCTGTGGAGTTTTTAAAATGGTCTTTTTTTTTTCTGAGCAGACAAGACATTATTTAGATTGCCTGTAATTTTGCAGAAATTCAAAAAATGGCAATTTTACATCTAAAGAATATGCATCAGATTTCTGCATGGCCCTAGAGAGGCTGCTGTTTCAGTTCCAGTCAGTATATTTTCATTCCTCAGTTTTTTGTGTATTGTATTTCTAGTCTCTTACATTCACATTTATATGCTTTCTTACATACCTTCCTATTTTAGTGCTAATAAATTATAAAAATCCCATAGAATTTCCAGCATAATTCATGGTCTTGTCATCCATATGTGTCATTCGTGAAAGCTAGAAGCCTTGCATATTTATTCATGTTTGAGGAGATGAGGGGCATAATTCTTTCTCCTAAAAACTACCAAAGACTTGTTAATGACCCTATCATTAGACAGGGCATCTGTCTCAGGAAGTAGACTCGGAAGCACAGTATTGGCAGTTCTTAAAAACTCCCCAGATGTTTGCTCAAATATCTAATCTGTTTTGTTCATACATACACCACCTATCCTTGCATTCAGGCCTCCTGCCTTAAGTATTTCAGCTGTAAAATGTCTTGGATCAACCTTATTGGTCTGTCAAGTGGCCTAAGAAGGAGATAATGTAGCAGGCTGAATATCAGTAGCGCAGGGGTGTCAAACTGCCGGCCCGCAGGCTGGATGCATCATAGCAAAACCGCGCCCACATCATTGCCGCCAATGGCAAAAAAGGTGCGATACATCGCAACACGTCACGTGACGTTGTGAGTTTGACACCCCTGCAGTAGTGCAAGATCTTGATTTTTCAGATTAGCAGTCAGCAGTAGCAGTAGAAGTAGTATTGGTAGTGGCAGTAGTAGTCATAATAGCAGCAGCAGCAGCAGCTATGTAACTGAATTTTTGCAAATACGATCAAGGGAATTCACTATTGAATTAACATCTTCTGCTTATGCTGATTAGTTTTTGAGAAGGCAGCAATTGCCTACTTCATACTCTGGGGATGTTTTGGCACCACTGGTAGAATTGCAAAGATCATGGCTTATTGAGAATGCTGAGAGTTTCAGTACCAAAAGGTGTACCAGCTGCTGAGTTACAGACAGCTGGACTATGGAAACCTAATAATCAATACCCGCTTGAGTGACCTTTGTCTGATGCCTCGACCAATTTATATTGCTCTGCAAAAGTTGCTGCTTCCAATAGCAATGTGGAATAAGGGGAACCCATACAGCAGTACTCTTGGAATCTCCATAATGGATTTTAGAATTCTCTGAGACAGCAGGTTCCTCCTTTATTTAAAGCCAACAAAATAGGAACCGAGCTGCAGGTGGATGCTGTCAACATTAAATATCCAAAAAAATACCCAAAGCAAGCTGAACATCCCAAAGTTTTACTTTTTCAAGCAGGGTCCATCTATCACAACTTTTTGCCGACAGCAGTGAAATGTCATTAGCATCTAGATTTTCAGCAGTCCTAACCTGGAAAGGGAAAAGGACTGTCTCCTTATCTAACCTTGCAGGAAAACTGAAACAAATAGTACCAAAAAGGAAACTATTGTTATCTAACCCCCACCTCCAGATCACATTGTAATTAAAACTTGCCAGGGTCATTTCATCAGCAGTAAGGCCACTGCTAGCCTGCAGCATTTTTGATGTCTTTAATGGCAAACTGGAAGGAAATTATCAAGTCTAATTTATTTCAGGAGTCTGAAGGGCACTGATTTCGTGCAGGGAGAAATAAAAGAGAAATGAGCAAAATGTCAGAAGGATGCTACTACCTGAAATGGACCTTTTCTTCTTTAAAAAAACAACTATTTTCCCACAAGAATTAACTCTCTTTCTATCCTTAGAAAAAAGGAGTATATCCTCAAAAATAGAAATCTGAAGCCAAACCAAGGGGGGAAGAAAATAGGATGAAAAAATTCAAATGTGGGATTCAGATTCTTAGCACATTTTAAATTCATTTCATTAGCTTAATCCCCCTCTCCCAACAACAATCATTTGGGGTAGCTTAGATTTGAACCCAGGTCTCCCTAATCCTAGACCCCCAAAATAAAGTTCAATAGAAGATGATAATTAAAGAAATCATTATTGAAGCAGCAGAACTCCTTTCCANTCACAGCAAGCTATAACATACTGTGCTTGTTTTCGACTTGTGTGAATCTAGGTGCTGTGGTTTAGAAATCATGTTTTAGACTTTAGTTGGATTATACCCAACAACTATAGTATCTGAAAATAAATCATGTCTTAGTATTAAGACTGAGCCCAAAAATATAGACAAAAGTAGGGTCTGACTGTAGAAAGTAAAGAAGATGGCCCTGGCAAAGAGAGGAGAAATCCCTTAATGAGAAAGAAAACATTATTTAAGTGCAACAAATGAAAGTGGAATGTAAAAATGTCTCAGACACCTCCCTAACTCATATAATCAAATTTGCAAGATTCTATTATTGTAGCCAATCTTAATTAAAGTACTTTTGGTTTTAGTATGGACTTGATTTCTTGGTCTTGTCTCCATCTTGGGGCTGACATCAATCTTTGGATTAAGCAATGTTTTCCCTCATGTTGCTTTGGTAACAGATCTCCCCTCTCTTCATCAAGGCCATCCTTTTTTTACTCTCGACACTGACTCAGTATAAAGCAGCTTATCACGCACATATTCATCTACCAACACTATTCTGGCAATATTTGTCACAATTATGGCAAATATGGTGTTTCCAGAAAATATCCAATTCACTCTTACAGCTGCTGTATGGTGTAAGATATGAATTAGCAAGATACATAAGGGAAAAAAATTAAAGTTGTGTTGAAATGTTGTGCAAACACATGAGCAAATTACACTCTCTAAGCCTATGCCTATAGTTGTCTTTATTTCAGGTCATCATCACCTTGATCCATTCTGGTGGTGGTATCTCAAGACACTCCATCTGGATGCTTTAGACTGAAACAAACTAGCTTGATCATAGGCGTATGTCTCCTTTAGCAACTGGACTGAAGTTGGTTTCTTGTAAGCTTTACACAGTCTATACCAGGGGTAGGCAACCTTGGCTCTTTTATGACTCATGGACTTCAACTCTCAGAATTCCCGAGCCAGCCATGCTGGCTCGGGAATTCTGGGAGTTGAAGTCCACGAGACATAAAATAGCCAAGGTTGCCTACCCCTGGTCTATACAGTCATTTATCTTTGTGACCCAGAAAAATGCTTACAGATTCACCTGAATAAAATTAAAGAGGTTGTTAAATCCACTCTTTAATACTTTCTCTAAAATTTAGCTAGAATGAGGGAGAAGAGAATTTTTTAAAAAATCCCAACTTCATCTCATCTTGATAACCTCAGAAAACAACAGTATCCCACTTATGACAGTCCACAGAATTTGGAGATCTTGTGATGCACCTGACATATGTAGAAAGGGCACCAACACATATGCTGTTGGGGGGGGGGAAGGTGTGAAAAGGAATACATAGAGAGAGGGGGTTACAAGTTATATGATGTGTGAAACATAATGACAAGAGCCATATGGTCTAGATCCTTAGGAATATCAACAATCAAGCTTATATTTTAGAATCAAAGTTTTCCATCAAATCCAAAGAAGTTCCATTCAAAGAATAAAGAAATTCTTTGAAACTCTTGAAGACACCCAAAGCATTTCTTGTCCTCTCAAGAGGTATTTTTGTGATGTACATTTATTTTTCACTATGTGATATTATCTCTATACTAGGCTGGATGGCCTTGGAGGCTGTGAACTCCCACCATATTAGTACCCATTGAACCATATGCCACTTTCTTAGGGTCCACTGAATTTAATATCACTCAGTCTTCATGAAGATCCCGCTTTCATCTGCCACTTAAGCAATGTCTATTTTTTTAAAACTGTTCCTGGAGTCTGCAACTATTGTTGCCTGTCCAGTCTGGTTATCTATCTTAGCAAAAATCTGTTGCTGAAGTATGACTTATTTTGAATCATAACTGCTGAGCAAAATCCTCTCTAATTTCTGTTCCTTGAATTTCTAAAAAAAAAAAAACTTACATAGTCTGATTAGTTCAGCCTGATCAACAAGTGCTACCTGTTAGAAGTTAATATTGGGTCTCTGTGTTTGTATGTGCTTACGAACTACTTATATTAGATAAAGGAAGACTTTCCTAAATATTACAGTACTAAGTTTTAAATAAAGACACTTACTAGTACATGAGAGGGCCATTAATCTAAAAGTAGAAATATATTCCTGGACCCTAACCAATCTTTACAGAGCAATGCAAATGCTTCAGATATCCCTCTTCATATTGATATCTAATACTTCAGCAGGACCAAGAGAATAGCAAAGTGTAAAAAGGTGTGATCTAGCAGTGAGGACTTTAATGTTCAAGGACAACCCCAAATGTCACGGGCCAAACCCAGGAAGAAAGGAGGAGAAAACTGATCAAGGCATCCACAAAACAACCTTCCTCTTTAACCCCTTCTCCCCCTTCCTCCTTTCTTTTGAATGGCAGCCATTCAGCAGGTCATCCATATTCTTTCCCCCTCCCCCACATTCAAATCTTGCATGTAGGTTTTCCTTAAACGCTACTGTTTGCCAGTAACCCCCCAATTCATATTAAATTAACAGCGATGTGGGGCTGGGATGAGTCATATATACTTTTATTGTTTATATAATATATATATATATATATATATATATATATATATATATATATATATATATATATATATATATATATATATATATTCGACTCTTGGGAATATTCATTATAAAACAAAGCAACCACCAAGAGAAATCTATAAAACATATAGAGTTTAATCTACCAAGCTTTCGTCAAGTGCACTTGACATCATCAGGGTTAAAAAGGCAAATGCTGGGAAGGTTTATATACAGTCGTTCAACGCCTGCTTCCGGCTCCTGGAGCGCGTAACCGGCCCCAGCTGATCCTGCTGCACCTCAAGCGTGCTGCCTGCTTTGATG
>NW_015386250.1:499839-539063 GCF_001527695.2 Protobothrops mucrosquamatus | reverse complement strand
AAAAAGCATTCATCCTCTTCCCCTGTCTCTTGTAGCTAACAAAGTGAGAAAGAGCCTGTGGCCTATGGGCAACACTTCTGCTTAACATGCAGACAGCCCAGGTTCGAATCTCAGCAAGGGTATGTCTGGCTGATGAAAACCTAATAAGGTTAGAAATAGCTATCCCAGTACTCCCTTAATTCTTTGTTAGCAATCCAAATTTTGAAATATATATATATATATATATATATATATATATATATATATATATATATATATATATTCCATTAAAAACATCAGGAAAACCTTTCTACCATTTTAGCTCTGTCTCTCTTTGCTAGCCTGAAATACTGTACACATAAGAAATGTATGATAGGATAGGATTCCTTCAAAAAGACCTACCAATCTTAGCTCATTTTTTCTTTGCAGATGCTTGTCAGCCTGTTACTGCAAGCTCTTCTTCTATCTAGACGTCTGGCCTTGCCCTTTGCTTATCTTTCTATATCCTGATGGTCTCTTACTGTGTCTCTTGGAGTGTAATTGTAATCCTAAAAAGCCATTCACCTGTAGGGCACCCTTTTTCTTTTGATAGGTCTACTCCAGCGTAAGCCCCCTGAGACCCAAGCCTCGTGTAGAAAATCAGTTGCATTAGGTTTATTTCAATGGAAAAGGAAAATAATGGGATCGACTATTACAGATGTCTGGCATGAAAACTGCATCCATTCATCCCTCAAGTACAATGAATGAAGGTATGAATTGATTTTGACAAAAGAACCTAGAAAGGCAGGGGCTTCAGTCTGAACTTTGCAAAATAAGACAAATGGTATTCTCTCCTGCATAGAATTGGATTCTTGGAACTAGATCCTGTTTACCTGGAGTATCACACAGGCATTCCATGCAATTAAAAATCTTCCATAGAATTCTAATAGTCCATCAGCGCTTGGTAGATTTTACTTTATCATTTTATTTTATTCTGTCCTGTTTTACTTTACTTTTTGGCAGTTCAGAAGCAAGATTATTTCATTTTATTATTAGTTAACAATTTATTTATTTTTTTCTGTATCTTTAATGTTTTCATGAAATTAAAATGAAGTCTTTTAAGTCATGCTGTGCACTATTGCCAAAGCGCATGGAATTATCCCTGAGGACAACGGTCTTTCATTCAGCATTTTCCAAAATAACTACACACCTGATACACAAATTAGACAATAGAGGAAGCTTTTAAAAGGAGGACATCTATTTGTAGTACCTTTCTTCCAGTCTGTTCTGATGGCTTATTAATTGTTTTACTTTAACACTGGATCATCAAGAGCCTGGTGATGACAATAAATGTAATAGATAAATAAGAATAAAATAAATGTTTCCAGTAAAATTATTGCTTGGTCCTTACAATGCAGTCCTTTCAGCAGGTTCCACACCTGTTTACACTCTGATTCAGGTGACTCTGAGGATACAGATAAAGCCCCAAGTGGCCTCAATGACTCTCAGAGAATTAACAATCAGATGACGGCTAGGAATACAAATCCTTCCATTCCCCACCACTCAGTTAGAACTAAAGAAGCTTCTTGGATGAGAAGTGAAACTTTGTCAAAGGAAAAAAAAACCCAAGTTCAGTTGCCATGTGATATTCAGTTGGCACATCTAACTTCGTTTTCAGGTTATCCTGAAGACAGCAAACAGGGAGGAGATACGTGGGTCATATTTAGGCTCAAGTAGAAGAATTGCCCTTCAGCCAACCATGCTATGGATTATAATCTTTTTCATAGGAATAAAGTAGGTTTATTCCTATGAAAAAGAAGATTATAAAATGAAAATCTGGGGATCATGATCTGGGATGGCTACAGGCTACATTGGATAATGAGTTATTATCACATAACCAATCAGGCTGCAAATTCAAAGTTTCAGCAAAATAGGCTTAGCAGAAAGACAGCTCTGAGTTATCTGTCTATCAATCTTTCTAATTATCCATCCATCAATCCAATTTGCACCCATGATAATCAGTTGGACTCTGGGCAGTTCACATTTGCAATAATAAAAGATGCAGCTTTTCATCAATAACTTTGTCTAATATAGAATCCTCTTGCAGACTTTTTTTTTAAAAAAACAACAACACTTGATTAAAGTTCTTTATTTCTCCTATGATGTGTGTAGAATTCTATAGTTATTTTTCCTTTTCTTCTTTCAATAATAACATTTATCTATACAGTACCAAAAACTTTGCAGCAATTTTTGATTCCAGGAAAACGATCTAATAATACAACTGAAAAATGTAATTGCTCGCCTTAGGTGTTGTTATTATCAAGAAATGTTTCTTATTGTGTCAAGAGACAAGCAAGGTGTTTCTTTAATATAAACAATGACCATTGCTCCATTTGCTGGCTAGCAGTCTTATCACAATCTTGTCCTTAACATGCAGCCTGAAGTCTCATAGCATTTATAGAAAATAGGACCAAATGCAAAAAAAAGCCAGAAACAAAGGAAAACAATCCTCAGTAAAATACCTGGGCTGCAAAAAAAAAAAAAAAAAAAAACCACCTCCTGTAAGATAAATAGAGACGAGATATCCATTAGCTGCTTTGTGGGTCACTCTATACACAAAGTACCACCCTGCATCTCCTTAACTCACAACAACCCTGGCAAGCTGTAACTGAATAGGAAAAGACTTGGCTGAAAATGGGATTAAAATGGAGTCCTAGGAAGGAAGGAAGGAAGGAAGGAAGGAAGGAAGGAAGGAAGGAAGGAAGGAAGGAAGGAAGGAAGGAAGGAAGGAAGGAAGGAAGGAAGGAAGGACAGTAGCAATGGCAATAGCAATAGCAATAGTAATAGCATTAAACTTATACACTGCTTCATAGTGCTTTACAGCCCTCTCAAAGTGGTTTACAGAATCCAGATATTGCCCCCCAACAATCTGGGTCCCCATTTTACCAACCTCAGAAGGATGGAAGGCTGGGTCCATCAGGAGCCGGTCAGGATCGAACTCCTGGTAGTGGACAGAGTCAGCCTGCAATACTGCATTCTAACCGCTGCTCCACCACAGTTCATGAATTGATTAATTAACTAATTACATGCTTAATAGTGGTCCCTCCAGTAAATCAAATCGAGATACATTTCAGTAGCAAGAAGAAAAACAGCTTGTCATCCTTCCTGTAGAGGAGCAGGTTGGGAGACATCTAACTTTTTAATGTGAAGGTCCTACTACTCTTCTTACTACTCAATCCTGCATTTGGAGGGGAATTTAAGGCAGGAGCTCGGAAGAGAAACTGGGCTAGTCCTTTCCCTGCCTTTGCCTAGCACTGTATTTCAAGCAGCTAATAAATATTTTAATAACACAATGAACATTCAAAACTAGGTACTTTACATCAGTCACATAAACATTGACTTGTTTTGTTTTCAGCAGAGCTGAAATGACAGGATACTTCTGCTGCTTGTCACACTTGTCGATGCACTCCTCTGATTCACATTTTCAAGAATATGCCAATTAATAAAATTTCTAAACCAAAGAAAAGTATCACAGTGTGCAGAAGTGTACATATAGTTGTAGAAATGAACTCATACAGTTATAACAAGAAAGTGTAAAATTATCTATTCTAAATATCTAAGGGCAAATCTGTGAGAGAAATCTGTGTGAAAAATCTATTCTACTGAAGGAAGTTGGATACTCTTGACTATTATGTTTAATTGACAGTTTTGTGTTATTTTCTCTCTTCTTGCTTATCTTTGACACTGATTGTGCTCAATACTTCTCAGTGTTTCCTGACAGGTCTGTGATTTTTAATCCGCTCAGTTGTTTAAAAAAAAAAAAGGACCTGCAGATATAATTTGAGAGAATTCGACACATTTTTTTAATATTCATTAGCTCCCTCCAGCTGGAAGCAACATTCTCTTTAGTGGCAATCTGCCCCAATTATATTTTTATCTAGGTAGCATTCAGCAAGAAGGAGAAGAAGGAGATAGCTTTTAAGTCACATAACTTTATCACCAATCACTTTCGGACTTGTGCTGATTATTCTTTCTTTTCTTTTCTTTTTACTTGACATGCTCTTTAAAAAGTATCCCATAAGGCCCCTGGGGCTAATCATATGGCTACGACAAAAAATATTCTGACTCTCTCTTTGTCTCTGATATGGACGGCTCACGACATAGCTGGTTGTTAGTAGGAAAATCTCAATTTAAAGCTCCTTTAAGTGATGGTTTTTTTGAAGGATACCTTCCCCGTCCAAACCTCACTCCATTTCTCTGTAAATTATTTAATCTTCCCTGGAAACCTTCTGGATTCTTAAATGTATTAGATAATAAAGCAAAATGGCTTTCGAGAGACTTCCCCTCTCCCTCTCACAATCCATGCTATGAAAAGAGACACTTCCAAGGAGGTCAGCCAGGACAAATCATGTCATCAACACAACAATATTGTTTTACCCTCAATCTTTCTGGAGAATCGCAGGGAAAAAACCATTTCTTCCATTTTAGTGTTAAACTACAGCAATTTTCATTATCTAAAAAAATGAGAGAAGTGTAAAGGGAGGAGGTAGAGTTAATTACTTTTATGAGCAATAGCAGCCACAGACCTTTATTCTTCCCCATTGATTCTGAGAGTGCTAGAAAAAAATTCTCTTTATCAGGATCTCAGTTACAAAGAGAGGCCACTGATGCCCTTTGATACCTTCCTTGCTTGATTTGAAGCCAAAGCTGCTGAAGCTTTAAGGCAGGGATCCCCAACCCCTGGTCCATGGACCGGCACTGATCGGCAGCATGCCAGCAAGCAGGCCGCACAAACAAACAAAGCTCCATCCTCGGGATGCAGGCAGTATTCAAAACCACACTCCCTCTGGTCCTCAAAAAAACCTTTCTCCATGGCATCAGTCCCTGGTGCCCAAAAGGTTGGAGACCTCTGCTTTAAGGAGAACCTTGTACACAGTAAGGAAGTAAAGCCTAGGTGCATTTGCCTGGTTGTTCCACACTACTACCTTACAGTGTACTGAATTCAGGTCTATGTACCCCAGATTATACAAAATAGCAGAACTGCAAGTAAAATGAGAAAAAACTCAAATTAATTGAAATAGACTCTCACTAAATCAATCAATCAGTGAGACTCTCTTTGAGCTTTAGACGTAGCATGAAGAAAACCTGAAAACATTCAAATGCATGCCTCATTATATGTGTGGGGTTTTTTGGGGCGTGTATGTACATGTATATATGCATGGATCGGTTTTTTGAAGGATATACCCCCAAAAACTTCACTCTACACACACACATACACACCACAATGAAACATTTACTTGAATGTTTTTAGGATTTTTTTTCCCCCATGGTAAACTTCTTCATTTAGAAGGAAAAATCTGATTGATAATATAAACATACCAACCTATGGGTGAGGGATGCATTAGTTTCTCATTATATAACAATAGATATAGCACTCAGACTTGTATACCACTCCTAGTGGTTTATAGCGCTTTCTAAGCGGTTTATAGGATCAGTCTATTGCCCCCAACAATCTGGGTCATCATTTTACCAACCTCGGAAGCATGGAAGGCTGAGTCAACCTTGAGCCCCAACAGGATCGAACTCTTGGCTATGGGCAGAGTTAGCCTGCAATATTGCATTCTAACCACTGAACCACCACGACTCCTGAGTGCTAAATACAATATCTGAAGGCATGTATGATTTTACACCATGCATGATACTGTGCAAGTGTACTGTATATTTATGAATGGATCAATAGGGATTAAATATCCCAGGTATGGGTAACAATGCCTAACTGTTTTGCTGTAACAATTACCACAAGAAACTGTAACATGTAGTGTTTTTGGTTCAGTGTAAACATTGATGAAGTCTACTTCAATTCTTTTTTAGAACTTTGCTCCTACTGAAATATCATGCCTTGATGCATTATCTGTATTAAAGATTAATCTCAACATAAGCATCATCAGGCATCACTGATGACCATTACATTTGCAACTTGGAAATACTTTTTGCTTCTCTCTTTGTATTGTTCTTGGGCTAAATCTTTCTCCCCTTAAAAAGGAATCAGGTTCTATTAGCAACCATATGGCCTATAAATAAGATTAATTCTACAATGAATGAATATTATATGTAAATTCCATCATGGAACTGCATGAGAGAAATCAGTCAGATCTGAGCATGCCAACTGTGTGCATAATTGCTGCCTTCCGTTCAAGGGCAAGGCATAAAGCGATGAGCTGCCAGATCCTCTTCGGTCCCTCTATGAAATATTCAGTTGGTCCTCAATGAGCCATCAAATGACAAAAGCTTTTTATTGTTGTTTACCGAGTCAAAGTGTCCATGTTTATTTGTTTTGATGATTCCAGCTGTGATAGATTGGCCTGAAAAATGCTTCATTTACTTATCAATTGTTCTAAGCTGTCAGATATGAGTGCAACAAATCCAGCGCACTCTATGCGATGGCTCTTTTATTATTTGCAATCAGAATAATGATGCAAATTAGGGCCATACTTTTGTGTGTGTTTTGGAAATCTGTGACCGGCCAATAACCAAACTCATCTGTGCAGTTGTGGGAAAGCAGCCAAAGATGCTCATCTTTGAAATATGTAACTATTCTGATGTATGAATCTGAGAAGCGTGAGCAGTTGAGAAGTCCTTCCAAGATCCATTTCTCAGTACAAAAATATCTTCGTCCATCTTCCAGCTGCTTCACTCTCTGTGCATGCACAAATAATGCAGGTTATTTTGTATTACTATTTTGCATTACTATAATTCAATATTAATAAAATTAATATTCAAACTATCCAAATGATAAAGACTATGAATGCTATCCAAGCTTGAAAGTGGTTGGTTTATAAAACAAATCTATTCAGGTTAATCATCTCCAATGTGTTATATGTCCAGCCTTCACTTTGGGGAACTGTATTTATTTGGCAATTCAGTAATTGATTACTGTTCCATGGATGAATGTCTATATGTGTGTGTGTGTGTGTGTGTGTGTGTGTGTGTGTGTGTGTGTGCATGTGCATTTATTTTTACAGGGCTAACATGCCACACTACTAAAACTCCTCATCTCAATATATACTATTATTTTCATAGCATAATAACCTATTTATAACTTGTGATACTTTATTGGTATTGCTAATGGCTCATCAAGGTTTCTTCATATTGTGTGCTACTACAGTCTTTCCCAAATTAATGTCTTGGGACTAGAGCCAGTATGGCCAATGGAAGAACTTGGGAAAGTTGTGGTCTATTAGAGTCACAGACATAATTTACTTCAGTATTAGCCAGTGGACTGAGACTTTAAAAGTAGTCTGTACAACTATGTTGCGGCATCCACACAGAGAACAGGTTGTTCACATATTTGAATTCCACCACTGCTTGAATCCATTCTTTGTTGTCTCCTGAAGCAAGCTATCACCATATTTCTTAGTGCCAAAAGATTAATGCATGTGATTAGACTACACCATCCACTGTTGCCACCCATGATCTGCTGGATGAACGAGCTCTTACTGTATGGGTTAAGGACTAGAAGAGACAGATATTGACATGGATGTTCCATGTAGTTCCTAATCAAGTAAGATCAGCCTTTCCCCATCAAGGCACATTCTGAGAAAACAATGATATATTCACTGATTTAGAAAGTCATACACTTTCAGCTCTGTTTTCAGAATGAAATTGTACTGAAATTATACTTGCCTCCCTCATATTGATTCTTAAATGGCTAAATAAGGAAAGAAGTACAAAGTTCTTTATGCATCAACTGCAGTATTTAAATTATATTTTAGTAATAAGTTACATATTGAATTTGTGACCCTTTTCAACTAAGGACAAAATCATTTTCAGCTTTCAATAATCACAAAAGAGGAGACCTTATTTGACAAATTATTTTAATCTATGTTTGAATGACCGGTGTGAATTTTCCTAACTTGGAGGGAAAAGAAAGAGAATGTGGCTTCTATAAAAGGAATATTAGAAGAGCTGCAATTACACAATTTATTCAACCAGACACTACTATTACTTTTAGGAAGGAGCCAATGAACAAAAATTACATACACGTTAATTGCATTAATGACTTTGTTTCACCTAACAATCAGAACATTATCCCAATCACAGGGCCTCTTTCTGTTTCTTAAAACAGTGCAAATTACTGGTCTGTCACAGAGAAAGAAAATAAAATTCAGAAATTGAAAGAAAACTTTAGATCAAACATTGGACCTATGGTCCATAGATAGGCTTCAGGGATCGATGAACTGGTGTAAACAAAAAGGGGGTGTCTGATTTCCTACCTGTTAGTTTGTCTTTGTAAAATGGAAACAGAAGTCAAATAAGAGCCTAAGATATTGTAAGATGGAATAAGAAGATATTACCCATAGTCAGGTAGTGTAGAATCATTGTCACTATGCTAGGATGTCTAGAATAGGTTCCATTTGATAGAAATTAAAATTATATGGTAATCTTTTCTTATACAAGTTGAAGGCTGTTTAACCTTGAAAATACAGTGTGGCTTTGTTTCATGAGAAGAAGATTTGAAAAGGCTAAGCATTCCTTGCCCCAACCAAAAGTTTCATCTTGAAGCATCCTAAAATTGCTTATCATTGCCAATTTTTTTTAAAAAAAAATTCATGCAGACTGTTGATACCACCTCAAACTGGTCTGAGGCTTGGAACAATTTTTTAAAAAAATCAAAGACGGGCTTTTGCCAACCAAACCGGTCAGTCCTAGAGGAGATCAACCCTGACTGCTCCTTAGAAGGCCAGATCCTGAAGTTGAAACTCAAGTACTTTGTCCATCTATATAAAGGAAGGACTCACTGGAGAAGAGCCTAATGCTGGGAAAGATTGAGGGCAATAGAAGAAGGGGACGACAGAGAATGAGGTGGCTGGATGGAGTCACTGAAGCATTAGGCGTGAGCTTAAATGATCTCCAGAAGATGATAGAGGACAGGAAGGCCTGGAGGAATGTTGTCCATGGGGGTCACGATAGGTCGGACACGACTTTGCAACTAACAACAGACTGACTGGCATTTCTTCTGAAATTTTGCAAATATGTATGGAGGAATTGACACTTGCATCATTTCCTTTCAGCATGAAACTAGATGACACTATTGATGCTTCTCGGTGCAGTAACCTTTCGAGTTTCATTCATTGCGTGCTTGCCGATCCCATTAAATCATCTCTATCTTGTGAGCAACTTTTGGAAATCATCAAGACCATCAGTCTCTTTGAAATGGTGAAAGGTATATTGGCAAAACAAATTTTGATCAGAAAAAGAATATTTGCTATTCTCTGCACAGATGACACCCCTGTGATGCTTAGCAACACATCTGATTTTACTGCTTTGCTGAAAAAGAAACTCCCTATATCACGGTGATTCACTGCACTCTATAGTGGCATGTATTGGTGAAATAAGTCTAATCTATTGCCACGAAAATCAATTCCATCAGATACGAGGCCTTGAAGACAGGAGAGCACAAAGTTTAGTTCTTCTCTACCTCACTGGCTTTCCAAAAGACAAATCTTGAACTGCTTCACTGAATTTAAGGCAGAACTTTCACTTTTCTGAGTGGGAGACAAAAGGAAATCCTTGGAATAATTTGAAAGAGAAAGTCCATCAATCGCTTGCCTTACTCAGCGGTTATTCTGGCCAATGAATGAGGCAAATCTTTCAAAGCCTCGCCCACCACCCTTATGGATATTGTGGGGAAATGGCTGGATATTTTGGCCTAGCTGCAACTCTAAAAGTAGAGACTGAAGGTGAACAACTATGTGAACTTTCCAATGCTCGATTTCTGGAAACTGCAGTGAGAGTGACAAAGCATTTCTCTGCAGGAAGATATCTGCAGACAGATGGAAACACTGCATAACTCTTTTCAAGGTTATCTATGACCTTAAAATGGAAGCATGGGTTTCCCTCGTGTATATGGGCAGCATTAATAATGCTGACCTTGTCAAACATATCCTCAGTGACTTATTTAGAGAAAATAAATGATGAAACACATTCAACTCAAAGAATCATGGAGGATTACAATGCTCCTTGGCAGAAGACTACTAGACTTGGCTGGCAATCTATCAAATCCTTCTGAATGGTATGTACAGTCCACCTTCTTCTAAGTTCCCAAAGACAGAGAAGTACAGAAATTATATTATGTCATGCCCTCTTGTATAAGGAGGTTTTTTTCATATCTTTGAGCCAAAGTTGACTCCTGGTGATTGTCTGGACAGGTTCCTGCA
The DNA here is from genome assembly GCF_001527695.2 of Protobothrops mucrosquamatus. NCBI lineage: Eukaryota > Metazoa > Chordata > Lepidosauria > Squamata > Viperidae > Protobothrops > Protobothrops mucrosquamatus. The sequence goes on along the minus strand of NW_015386250.1, from coordinate 528,888 downwards.
GTTTTCTTGGCAAGATTTCAGAAACAGTTGCCATTGTCTTCTCCCTAGGGCTGAGACAGACAGACTGGCTCAAGTCATCTAGCTCAGAGGTCCCCAACCTTTTGGGCACCAGGAACCGGTTCCGTGGAGAGAGGTTTTTCCGCAGACCAGAGGGTAGATGGTTTTGTGTGCTGCCTGCATCTCGCGGATGGGGTTTCTTGTTTGTGCAGACCGGTTGCTGGCATGCAGCGGCCTGGTACTAATCCACGGACTGGGGTTGGGGACCCCTGATCTAGCTGGCTTCATGCCTAAGATGGGACTAGAACTCATAGACTCCCGGTTTCAAGCCTGGTGCTTAACCACTACACCGACCAGGCTTTCCTACATGAGATACTTGCCTAACAAGGATTAAACCAGTGTGTATTACCTCCTGGTGGCCCTTGTCTAGCAGAGAAAGCTTTAGGAGCTCTGAATCCATCTGCTATTATGCACTTTTGTGAGTCAAGAGTTTCCGCACTAGTTGCCATCAAAATGAAACATCAAAATTGATTGGATGTCAAAGATGACATGTGAATTGCTTGGTCAAAGACCACCCACAATTTCAACTGAATTTTTTGTTGAGCAACATTACATTTTATTTTAAAAAATAAATATATATTTGCACACCTTTTTCCACATATTTTTTCAAAAATGGCTATCATGAAAAAACAAGAGAAAGACATAATTCTTTGTAAAGATTGCTTTGATACTTTGTCTACATAAAAGATATTTGTAATGTAATAGAATAAATTGCAAAAAATTATGTCTGTATATTTATATTCATTTTTCAAGGGAGTTTTCATTAGACTCATCTGTGATTCTCTCTCTCTCTCTCTCTCTGTCTCACACACACACACACACACACACACACACACACAAAATACACACACAAACAGGATGAAAAACCATACTATAAAGCAAAGACTTAACTCGTAGTACTTTTTATATACTGTACAGGATTGTCATATTCCAAACCTCAAAGTTGGGCACCTTGATTTATATATTACACATGCTAAACCAATATGCAAATTAACCCAATTTGCATTTTGGCATTTTTTTCATGTTAACAATACCAAAGCAATTCACAAAAATTTAATACCATCACAACAAACACATGAGATCAGCATTAGAAATAGATGAAAACATTTAATTAGTGCAGCTAAAGTTCTATTTTGAGAAATGAACACCTGTCTATTTTCAACTTTGAACACATTTTAAATATTTATCAGATAGATAGATAGATAGATAGATAGATAGATCATTTTATAAAAAAAATAAGAATTCCAAATTAAAAAGTACTATATTATTCTATCCTTAATTTTACATGCTAGCAGAAAAAATGTTTAGGATCACCTAATGCAGATTACAGCCTACATGGAAAAGGAGACGCCAGATGTTTTAAACTGGCTTTAAAAAAGGCTGAGGAACAAGAGACATTATTGTTGATGCACATTGGATAATTAAGAAAGATAACAATATCAAAAAGAAGTCAATACATGTTTCATTGTTTATATAAAGATTTTTGATAGTGTAAATTACATTAAACAGTGGGATATAGTTAGAAAAATTCCCCAAATCCCAAAATATCTCAGTGCCCTCATTTGAAATCTACAATATATACAGGTCAGGAATCCATAATAGGAACAGAATGTGACAAAACAGACTGGCTGCAGACTGGAAAAGGAGTGAGATGGAGCTGCAAATTCCCTCCTTAGTTATTTAACCCATATGCTGAATTTATATTATGGGAACCTGGATTGGAAGAAGACAAGCATGGCTTTAAAAGTGAAGAAAGAAACATCAGTAACATGTCCTATGCTGATGACACTACTCTGATAGCCATAAATGCAATGGATCTGCAAACTCTAGCAATAAAAGTCAAGGAGCAGTGTAGAAAAAAGAATAAAATTAAATGTAAATAAGACCAAACTAATGACAACAAGTACAATATCCAGCCTTAGAACTCACAATGAAGATGCTAAAGTGATAGCTTCTGTTTTTTACAATCAACCACCAACAATAAAGAATACAATAAAGAAATACACCACAGATTAGGAGTTCATAAAGCAGCCGTGAAGGCTTTGGAAGAGATATTCAAATATCAGAATCATGCAAGCCATGTTATTCCCTATGACACTTTATGAAAATGAAAGTTAGACATTGAAGAAGCAGGTTATGAAGAGTATTAACACTTTTGAATGTTGATGTTGGAGCAGACTCCTGAGAACTCTATGAACAACCAAGAAAATCAAGCAAACAGGTCATCAACCTAGCGTTATTATTTGAAGCACATGAGATCCTATTTCGGACACATTATAGAAAGACATTCAGTAGGTCTCTGGAGAAGGTCCTAATTATGGGAAAGTTAGAAGGAAAGAGAAGAAATGGATGACCGGCAGCAAGGTGGATGAACACAGTTACAATGGCAATAAGTGCACCTTTAGAATACCTGCAAGACCAAGTTAGGGACAGCTAATCGTGGAGAAAATCTGTCTGTGTGGTCAATAAGAGTCATAACTGATTTGATGGCACATAATCAAATGGATGTTCAAAACAGAATTAATCCTGTCAGGATATGCTATTTGAGAAATAAGAGATTTCAGTTTTTCAGACGTTAGAGAATTCTTTAAACAGCTGAAAGGCTGGCATTTTATTTTATAATGAATTTTTAAAATTGTAGTGATTAACATTAACAAATTCACAGAATACCTTTCGGTTGAACTCTAGCAGTATATACGGTACAAAAAATAACTATATGTTTTAACCATGACATATTGTCTAAAGTTTGATGTTCATTGCACTGCAATCTAATCTGTGTTGCACAATATATGTCCAAAAGAAGTAAATGTGATGTTTTATCTTAGCATTGCTCTTTTTCTTACAGTTCCTTCAAAGGTTGTGTTTATATTGTCTTTTCCAGATGTACTTATTTTAGGACTAATATCATTTTTTCTGTGGCTGAAATGTCGTATCTGACAATGATAGCAGAATGCTTATTTTCAAGTTCTTTAGCCTTGAAATTGCTTTCAGTGATACGCCTCAACGTATACAATTTGGTGCTTTTCTTTTTAGGTGACATTTCCCAGTTTGCATTTATATCACTGGAGGAAAACAAGAATTAAATGATATTGAACTTGATAGAAAACTTTCCAATAAAAATCCTAATCTCGGTTTCCTGGACATATGCACCACTGATCACATGAGACTTACCTGAGAATAGAAACACTTCAGGGCATATAATGGGACCTGTGACAAGGATTGAGACCCCAGTCCATGCCACCTTCTTAAACTTCTCAGCTGCTGTCAGATTTGCGCATTTTCCAGAATAGGGGAAAAAAACCAATATATTTTCAAAACTCAGTGGGTAGAAGGCCTGGTAACCATCATGGTACAGCCATCTTACACAAATGAAAGATCTTTTTTTCAAAGGCAAAATTCTGATTGAATACAATCCCATCAGCCTCTGCTGTGACTTTGTCTGTCCTGCTAGGAAAAACATTGCTCTGCAGTTTTTCCAGTTTAATGGAAGAACACCACATCAGAAACATTTGAAGTTCTTCTTTGATTCAGCTCTCTGTAAATGTCTGGGGTAGCTTTTCCATCCTTCATTTCTATTCTTCTCATAGTGTAAGCCTTAATTTATTGTGCTATTTGAGAGCAGGGAAACTTTTGTCAATGTTTGTACTGAGATTTATGGAGCAGAAAGTACATATTTTCCCTTTCTATTTATAGTTCCTTGAATCCAAGTTTTTCCCTCCTGTTTCCTAGCTTCTTTCTTGTCTTGAGGATAGCCAAGCAATACGAACACGAATAGGACATCTAAAGACTGCACCCGCCTCTTAGCCTTTACATTTTTATTTATCCTTTTATCCCTTTTATTTTTTCTAGCTTTTTAATTTTTTTTCCAACTAAGTATGCCTTTCTTTGAAAGTCTGAATACTTTCTTCTGAACTTCATTAACCATAATATTTTTATTTTCAAAAACAATTTTGTGTCATTATTCAACTGGTCTCCTCATAAAGCATATGTTAATCCAAAACCTAAATCTCATAAGACCTTTCTTTTTTGTTTATTATTTCAGGACATGTTAATGTTCCAACAAATTAGGATGAGTTTTGAGGTAATGCTTCATTTAGTTTGTAGTTCTGTCGTTGTGTAGTTTTCCCCGTTTCTCTTTCTCATCCCATCAACACATACCTGTTCAATACATTTCTTCATTTCTGTCTTTATAATCTGCTTCCCCAGCTATATTTTGTTGCTAACGGACACTGCTATGGCATTTTCCCCACCATTTTAACATTAATACTGCTTGGTCTTATCTCCGTTACTGTAATTCCTTTAAATCCTGTGAGTTGTCCTTATTTCCTCTTTGATAATAGAATTTCCACATTTTTCTTTAGTCTGTTTTAAGGATAATATAATATTTCACTTAAGGTCCTTTTTTGTCTCACATACTTTTTTGTGACCACCAACTTTTTTATTACTGCATGATGATCCAGTTCAGTTGGGTTAGCATTTTGCCATTTTGCCTCTACTGTCATTGCATAATATTTTCTCCTTTACAAGAATATATATAGTTCTTATGTTTTTGGAGTCCCTTATGCATTTCTCCTGGCTATGTTTTTGAAATTAATATATTGATTCAAGATGCTGTTTCACAGGAATATCTCACTGGTATTGGGATTTATTATTTGGTGGTTATAAGGGTGCCCACAGAGGGGAAGCAGGTAATACAACTTTCAACCTCTTGCTGCCTTGAGTAAACTATAATTCTTAGAATCCTAGCTTTCATTTTATTAAAAGAGTATGCCTTTATTTATTAGCTTTGTATCCCTCCTTTATTATTCTATAAATAACTCAAAAGTGGCAAACATAACTAATACTCCGTGCTCCCCCTCTTTTCCCCCCACAACAACAATCTTGTGAGGCAGGTTGGGCTGAGACAGAGTGACTGGTCAGTCACTCAACAGGCATTCATGACAAAGGTGGGACTAGAATTCAAAGTCTCCTAATTTCTTATTCTGGTGCCTTAACCACTACATCAAACTGACCTTCAGGCCTTCTACAAGCCAAGATATGGTGCAAAATGTGTGGTCACTATTCTGCTCATGAGTTTTGTAAAACAGAAAGAATCAAAGGTGCAAAGAGAAAAAGAAAAGATAGAGTAGAAGGAAAAAAAGAAAAGTAAGAATATAGTAAAAAAAAAATACATAAAATGACTCCCACTCTTCATCACAAGTATAAACAATTTTAGTAACTTTTCATTTCCTCTTAAATTACAAAAATGCTCTTATTCCCATATACTCCCTCTTATCTATAATCAAATCCATAAAGCATCGTCATTTCAGTCCTAGTGTCAGCAAATGTCTATTAAGGATTACAAGAAATAATGTATTTTGACCTTGATCAAACCAACCAACTTTATATTCCTTCCCTTTACTTCTAACAAACTTAATCTTTAGATCTTTTAAATAATGTTATATAACTTGATTTCATTTCTTCTTTGTCCCTTCAAGATTGTTCAAAGCTTTAACAAGTCTCAAGAAATGACAGACTGAAGAAAACTCCATGAAAAGCAGAGCCGATGACCATGGCAAAGAATGAAGATCTGGTGAATAGTCTGGCTCTTTGATCTCTCTAGACAAAGAGAGAACTGGAGATTGCCCACAAGTGCTCCAAACAGCTACTACTCACAAGGAGACATCAAGAAAGCAGTCTCCAGCAGGCTTTGAGCACTGGGAGATGAGAGAATTGCTACCGTGCTCAAACTGTGATCAGTCCCTTTAAAAAGTCACTAAACTCACATACTTCCTTTTCTAATCATTTTCAGAAATTGCTTGTTAACCACTTTTCAGTTATCTAAAACCTATGGAAAGACAAATCTAAAAGAACCAAATGAGTCTGCCTTCAATCCTTAATAAGAAATTCTAAACTACAAACTTAATTTTTTTTAAAAAAAGTCTTTTTAAAAAAGCTACAGACAAACTAAGGGTCTTGATAAATTTGAGATAAAATTTTGGAATTAATTATGAAGAATCCTTCCCGTGAGGAACATGCTTTTGTTTTGAATTGAAAAACCTCAAAGTATTTTTAAACTAGACATAAGAGGGGACTAGTTCAATTCAATCCAGGAAGAGAACACATAAATTTAACTAATGATTACCTTATGACACAAAATATTCTAATACTGGGAAATATTGAAGGATACTTTTGAAAATTGGAATCAGAGATTAATATTAATCATGTCGACAGCAATATCTATCACTATGGATAGACTGCTTTAAAAAGATCTTACATACAAGAAGCAAGTTTTACCTGCAAACTCAGAGATGAGTGAATAACCCAATGACAGGCTACAAGAATGGCATGGAAAAGATGGACATACTGGACATACAGAAGAAACTGCTGATGTTTTATAATTAAAAGGGACATATTGTTTAATTATCTAATTATTGTTTAATTTTTTTTAACGACTTAGATAATTTTTCTATATTGGACTTACAAAAGAGATTTGTTAAAGTTTGAAGAATCTCATGAGAAGAATCAAAGAAACTTCGTTCCTACCTTTCAATAGTTTTAGCCAATGAGTGATCATCACGTAGAAAAAAAAGTTCCTGTTTTGTTTTTTTCTGAACTGAAGAAGTTTTCAAAAATCTTTTTAAAATTCCAGAGTGGGTATTGATTACTAAAAAAAAAAAAAAAATTCCAGGCTTTTTGAATGGCTATATTAGATAGGAGCATATAACAACTTCCTAATATTTTTAAGTCCTTACTTATAAAAAAAATATCATTTTCCTGAGTTCCATATATTTAACATTCCATACATGCATGCTGATGAAACTCATCGTTATCATATACAAACATTGCAAAGAGAGGAATAGTAACTATACCGAACTATGCTCACCTCCAAAGTAATCAAGGATTCTCCTTCACACTTTGTCAAGCATGAAGGCGACAACATAGGAAAACAACTCTCCAGAAGAGAATGATACTATCTAGTCTCTTGGTAGTATAGCAAACTGGTCATGATGAGGCAGAATTGGAGGTAATAATAATAATAATAATAATAATAATAATAATAATAATAATAATAATAATAATAATAATAATAATAGTAATAATAATAATTAAAAAAAGTTGGAAAGGACCTTGGAGGTCATCTAGTCCAACCTCCTGCTCAGGCAGGAAACCCTATACCATTTCAGACAAATGGCTGTCCAGTTTCTTCTTAAAAACTTCCAGTGTTGGCGCATTCACCGCTTCTGGAGGCAGGTTGTTCCACTGGTTAACTGTTCTAACTGTCAGGAAATCTCTCCTTAGTTCTAGGTTGCCTCTCTCCTTGATTAGTTTCCATCTGTTGCTTCTTGTCCTGCCTTCAGGTGCTTTGGAGAATAGCTTGACTCCCTCTTCTTTGTGGCAGCCCCTGAGATATTGGAACACTGCTATCGTGTCCCCCCTCATCCTTCTCTTCATTAAACTAGACATACCCAATTCCAGCAGCCTTTCCTTATATGCTTTAGCCTCCAGTCCCCTAATCATCTTTGTTGCTCTTCTCTGTACTCTTTCTAGAGTCTCAACATCTTTTTTACATCCTGGTGACCAAAATTGGATGCAGTATTCCAAGTGTGGCCTTACCAAGGCATTGTAACGTGGTATTAATACTTCATGTGATCTTGATTCTATCCCTCTGTTAATGCAGTGTTACTTTCAGAAATTTTCAAACAAAAAGCTCTTTAGTATTGAACCATGAAACCACACTTCTGGAACAGTTATACACATGGTCTGAGGTTGATTATGACGTACATATCTCCTTTTAGCACATGTACTCAGAAATTAGTATTTTTTTCATGGAAAGATAACAAAATCTATTCTGTGTGACATACAGGCAAAGCCTGGAGATAACCTGAAAACTGAATCAACATTTCATTTAAAACATCACAAACAGTTCCCTGTTTGGAGAATGAACTACCAACTGGCATTTGGTCTACCCCCGAAATAGTTAGATCGATGTAGTCAGGAGAAGGAACAGAATGTCTTGGGATTTGCCTGAACATTTTATTCCCATGCACATATCTCACAAAAAAATAAAAAAACTTTCTGCAGGCAAATGTTAAACCCTAAGCTGGAAAAAAAAAATGCAGAAGAGAGAGCGAATTCTTTTGATAGGCGCTTCTGACAAGCCTTTTCTCACATTCTACCAAATGTGCCTTTGATAGTGGCCAACTCAAAGAAGGTTGTCTCCTGGATTTCTTAAAGCCCTGGTGGGTCTCAGAAAACTTTATTATAACTTAGCCTGGTCCTAGGACATGCAGCACTTTTATGAAGCATAAACAGGCTTCTCAATTGTATCTAAAAACATAGATACCCAGGGGATTTCCTTTAATAAGGTTGTTAGACACTTTCCACAACAAGTTTATTTAATAGTTGGTGGATGCAGTATTTTAGACCAATTAAAGTTCTTAAGCAGTAAATACAAGGCAGTCCTTTTTTGAATGTATTACCGTTGTCTCAAATATAACTAAGCTATAGATCATCCTGATATCTCCATGTTTAGGGGCAATTAGGGAGCAGATATACCATTGGATAGATCTACTAAGCGGGCCAAGCACAAAATTTACTAAAGACATATATCTATGTACTACTAAAACTCTTGTGTCTGGTTGTAACTTTCATTTGAGCAAAATGGTGCATCATGGGGCAACAATCATTGAACCAACATATCTCAAATGGGCTAACTTACAGAATGCCACGACCCATTATTCCTGTGGGAATGAAATTTGGGAAATTTCTCTGAAATGAGGGCCCATTAGTTATGGGTTATCCAGTAAAGCTTACAAATCTGTACGTTAATTTCTCAGTTGCATCCCTGCAAAGAACAGACATTAACAATGCTCACTATTGTGGTACCTGGAACAAAATCATAGTAGTTCCCTGTGACATATCCTGAACTGAGTGAATAATATTTCCGGCCAATATATAGCTTTATAGCAAATCAAATTTAGTTCCTAGGTTAGCATTGAGGTGATCCAACTGGAAGATATATTTCTAACATTCCTAACATCGTTGAATTGAGATTCAGATGGGAAACTACTGATCAAACAGAAGTGCATAAAAATTTCAGAGTATTCTTTAAAGTTTCCGCTGCTGCTTCTGACATTTGAAATTGTTCTGCTGTCAACAAAGCAAAATAAGGGAACGAACATATCAACACATATATAGTTATGCAAAGAGAAAAAGATACTGTATATACATGTAGCATATCTCTTAAAGAATCTATATTATCCCATGCTCACAAAAGTAGAGATAGGTGGAAGGGGCTGAAGTGATGGAGTAAAACATGAAAATTTCTTCCCTTTCATTTCAGGACCACCTGTCAGCTTGTAGAGGGTTTTTTTAAAAAAAAAAACAACCATGCAGTTACTGCTCTTTCAGAAAAGTGCTCTTCTACAATCTAGCCATAAGCCCCATCTAATAAGTCCTGATAGCTCCTTTTAAATCACCCACACAACATGACAGAAGAAAAGTAAGCCTATATATACAGTCCATGTAACTATAAGTAAAACTTATATGGGGGTATGGCAGTGGTCTCATAACTGGATGTCTAATCAAGCTATACAGGCAATTAAGAACCATGGTGGCGCAGTGGTTAGAATGCAGTATTGCAGGCTAATTCTGCTGACTGCCAGGAGTTTGATTCTCACCCATTCAAGGTCGACTCAGCCTTCCATCCTTCTGAGGTCAGTAAAATGAGGACCCAGATTGTTGGGGGCAATATATCAACTCTGTAAACTGCTTTGAGAGTGCTGTAAAGCTCTGTGAAGCAGTATATAAGTCTAAGTGCTATTGCTATTGCTACCTCTGGCGTTGCTTCATGCAGATATTCTAGGGAACCAGAGAATGCATCTCGTGGGCAATCTTGCACAATATGTTTAATAGTTTGCACATCAGCACCACAATCGCAACGAGGGGAATCTTTCTATCCCCACTGATCCTGGGCAGAGGCATTTCTTCCAGTGTCACATCTAATGCTGTTCAATTTCAACAAGACAAAGCGAGGCAGGTCACAACCAGGTGGTTTGGTAAGAGGGTTCACTAATGGCCACAAGAAGTTACCTTGCACCATTCCTCTCTCAGGGGCATTCTCAAGGTTTATTTATTTATGTCGGAAGCGTCACAATTAAAATGAGGCATACTAATACAACATAACATTTAAAATATAAAACACAAGATTAAAATATGTACAAGTTAGAGAAATCTTGCCCAGAAACTAGCAACATTAATTGCATATTCTCGGGATTAAACTGGGGAGATGTTAAGTGAATAACAGTTTTCCAAACTGGCTTACAAGATTTTGATCTTGTGATGGGTTGTGCATTGTCCTGGTGAATAGGAAAGGCCTTGTTGTTCAGCATCATTGACTATAGCTGAATAAGAGCTTGTTGTCTTCTAATGTGGGGCAGTATGAGATTGCTTAAGCACTGGTAACCAGTGCACAGGAGTGGGATGCAATGAGCCAGAGATGATACATATGGTCTGGCAGAGTTGGACATCGACCATTTGGGTGGGGATGCTGTTAAGCCATACACTGGCACAATATACAGCTGTGGAATAAACCAAAGCCAAGGCTGTTGTTAACAGCCAGTCTGTTCAGTAAATAGTTGTGGCTTTTCAATTTTGCAGCTGTTTTTTTCCAGGTGTTGCCAGAAAGTTAGTGATCTGTCCAGTGTTGTTCCCCAAGTACTTCAGAGAGTTATTGCATTGTAAAATACAGTTCCAGAACTTTGTTGAAGGCTGGTAATTTCATACCTCTTGCTGAGGTGGAGTCTGGGTACATATTCAATGCAATTGGTTTGTTTGATTGATTGATTGTAATTATTTATATGGCATATACTCAACCAATTCTGAATGACTTTCTTCAGCAATTTTAGATTTTTTTTTCTTATAAGTTGGTTGAAATCCCAAATTGACAATAATAAAAACACATCTACACATATGTGCACACACACACACACACACACACACGTAGACACATATGGGGGGTGTGTTGCCCAGTGACAAATGCTGACAAATCTGCTGTCTCTGAAATTTTAAAATACCCAAGGCTTTCAACCTGCTTCTTTAAATTAGGTCCTTTGCAGAAATTCCATTAGCAAGAAGGAATAGATTAATGGTGAAAACTATTTTAAAGACCGTGAAGAGCTTTAGCTAGGAGGCAATTTATGGGGAAAAATGGACCTCGAAATCTGAAGCTCAGATGTATAGCTGGATGTATGAATGACTTAGAAAATAAAGAACGTACACAAATTAGATTAAAGGTGGGAGAATTTTTTTTTAATAGTACACTAAATCCATTTCTTGCTTCTCTCAGTGCCAGGATAAAGCTTTAGGCCTCCCAGTATTATATAAATTAATACAACAATCTGCTTATGTTCATTTTTTATACCAAGAGGCAGTACAATTTCAAAACCTTAATGGTATATTATTTTTTAAAGACATATTAACACTCAGGAATAGGTCAGAACTGTTGAGATCATTTAAATATCCCAGCCTCTTTATTTTCAGGGGGGGAAATAACAACACTACAAATTTACACATATTTTTCATTTATTTTTTTATGCTCTGTTTTTTTCTATTTATATGAACACTCAGTTTATATCATAATGAAAATAAAGCACTCCACATATAAATTTAAAAGCAATAAACTTAAAAGCAATCCAAAGTTTCATGAATCGGCCTTTGTCCTAAATCTTGGGAGAGGTGAATTAAACATTGGGAGAGCATTCCATAGTCAGAGGAAAAAGGAGAAGACCCTTTCCCTTGCAGTAGACAACCTAAACTCTAGTGGCAACAAAAGATCTTTCAAAAGCTGCCCAAAGGTCCAGTTCATTAAAAGCTCTGCATTCCCTCCATTTAGTTTCATTCATCAAGGTGACCAAAGTAGTCTCTGCGCTGTATTCTATATTCTAAAACCCCTGATGGAAATGAGTCCAGGTAATTATTCCAAAGTATCTGGCGGAAAGCCACCACATTCCAATTTACAGAGGAATGGAATATTTCAGTCTGACCTATAATCATAGAGAACATTCAGGTAAAGGGAGAGCTTTTTAAAAATAAAGGTTGTATAATTTAAGCAAGCAGGGATCTGCCACATCCTTCCTTAGTGGTATTATCTGCCTTCCTTAATCATGGGGTCATTCCTGTCCCATCTGATTTAATCCTCTAAAAGGGCACTCAGCAAGCAAGCAGGTGATAGTTAACAGTCTCTACATATCCTATCTGGTGGTTATCAGTCACCCTGTATCCTATCTGACTCTGATGTATAAGTTCAAAAGAATCCACATGAACAGGATAAGCCATTCCAAAGTTGTTTTCTTGTGATCACCCTCTACAATGGAATCCAAGCCAAAGTACACCCCCAATTTATTTTATCTTCAAAGAATGAGCCTCTGACTATTCTGGCTCCCTCCTCAACATGATTATGGAGAAGAAGACACACAATATGGGAAGGCATTTCTGACCTGTTCTGTCCAGATCCAACTGAGGCAGAGAAGTACAGGATATCATATCATAAATCACCTTCATGTACGGTATTTTTTCCCAAGGTTTCACCTCTCCAAGATCTTCCTTTCTCTCATTTTTCAAAACTGAATTTTCATGGGCACTCAACTTCTCTCTGTAATTCCAGTAATTTTTCATATCCTCTGAAACTTTCTTTCTTTGCTGAAGACACTCTATATCCTGGGCCAAGCTCGTACCATATTTAACCATTGCATGAGCTTCTAGTGTAAAAAACAATAGATGCATGCCATATACAGGAAGGTAATGCCAGTTGCAGAGACACTGTGGAGTTCACAGGGAAGGCATTTCACAAGCTGAAAAGTTACTTTCTCACACATTTCTAATTGACAGTCTATGTTGAACCCATGATTAATGAATGCTCAGTGTGTTGTGTATAAAAGCTTTACAAGCCCAACTGCTGGACATGTCACGGCGGAACATTGTATACATACCCTGTGTCCACCCCAGGGAGCATTACAGGTTTACTCCTGTAAGTATTTACTTTTAATAAAATGTGTGATGATCACAGCTTCTCTTTCTGGGAAATCTCTCATGGATATTGGCCCTGCAAGGTATTTACATTTGCATTTTCATATGGGGAAACAGTCACCCTGCCAAAATTATCTTTAATAATTATAAGGGCTTATCATTAAGTTCTTTCCATTTTCTCTCAAACATGAATAAAACAATACAAAAATATGCAATTTAATAATCTGGGGAAATGTATCTAAATAATTATGTATAAATGTTCCATATAGTAGGAAAATATGCAAATGTCAAACTTATACTAAACACACAAGCCCAGTACACATAGTATAATATGTCTGCTTAAGCATCTTGGATGCTGTTAAACTTGGTTTAAAACTTCATGGTCAAGAGGCTTAAAAAGTCTTTATTCTATTTTTTTTTAAGCCTCAATTCTCTGAAAGTCCAACAGTGCAGAGCAAGGCAGATTTGGTGCAGAAAGATGAAAAAAATCCTATATTGGAAGTCCATGTTGAACAACAAACTTCATTCCTGTTCAACTGTTAAACAATATGAATTGATCCTGCATTATGTATGACCCTTTATTGCATATATTTAGGCCTCTTATTCTTAAGTGCTCCCTCTGCCATCATTACTCCAAGAGGACTATTTCCAGAGCTGTGTGAAGTGTATATTCTAGTTCTGAAACTGTTCATTTCCTCCTATAGTGCCTGCTTTTTCCTGGGAAGCAGGACAATAAAATCATTGCAGTGGCGTTTTATGTCCTTTGGAAATGAATTCTCCAGAGCTGGAACCAGTTTGGGTTCACGTTCAGCCTATAAGCAGAATACCATGAATATTTACCCTTCTAGAGAATCCTAGAAATATACAAACCATCTTTGGAACATTCGGACCAGTCCATTCTCTTATTTCCTAAGAAAAAATAGGTATATTCTGGAGGCAGAGTACTGTGTCATTGGTCTTTACATCCTTAACACATCCCCTGCAGCACACTTCTGAATAAGTATTGATGGGATTATGCTACATTATATTTATCCATTCCTCCGGGTCATTTTATTGTCATTCTAGGTAACCTCTAACGGCAACAAAATAGAAACTATTAATATTAAATAGAAATGGGAAATACTTTATAAAGAAGAAAAGCACATGACACTTTCCAAATATCTTCACAATCAACTGCCAGAGCTTAGTTTTACAGTAAAGGTCATCCATGGGGATGGGAGAGAGGAAGAATTTAAGGTTACTGTTTCATATAACTTACTCATTATTTGTGCACTGATTTACTACATGTGTATATTGCTTTTCTGCCAAAGCTGTCATATAATTTACTTGTTACAATTATGATGAAGTGGATATTGCACAAAAATTTATATTGTAATAAATGTGTTAGCCTTTAAAGTATTACAAAATGCTATTTTTGCTGCAACAAACTAAAACACTGGCTTTTGAAAATGGTCCAGAAGGCATAACTTAGAGGAAGGGGAAATATGTGGGCATTTCAGGAATTACTTATTAATGTTATTTGTAGCAAATTTGTATAATTTTAAATGGAATAGCTACTGCAGGGATCAATTCTAAGAACTGAGGATCCCAATGGTTAATTGGTCCCAACCATTGTTTCCTTCAATGGCATCTGTTCATAAAAGTCAGGACTACTTTTATTGTAACAGTTATACATAGAAACAGAATCTTGCAAGTCTGAAAGTGCTTTGCTCCTCCCTCTCTTTATCTCTGTGTGAACTAGGGAGGGTGTCTTGGCCCCATCAAAGCCCAGTTCGGAGGAGGAGGAGGAGGAGGAGGAGGAGTTGGAACCGGGACCATCTGACAGGGATGGCAGGTCTCCTTTGGAATGTTTGGGGAGGCCAGGGACTGGGGATGATACTGTCCCACACCCCTCAGGCATTGGGGGGAAGTGGTCAACTGGACAGAGAGCTGCCTATCCTCACAGATACAAGGGAGAATTGGCTGCAGACAGGCAATGGTGCTGAATGTCAGCAGATCCCCTCTGGTGAAGAACAGCTGCCTCCCTCATTGCATCTAAGGGCATGGAGAGTAGAGTGGAGGCAAGCTCAAAGGAGGGCTACAAGGCTACTCGGGAGAAGGTCAACCTGCCTCTCTTCACAAGGAACACCTGGCCTGGGTTGACTTAAGGAGAAGCTGGGGGAAGTTTGTCTTTGTCAGGAACAATTGTTTGTTTTGGCTTACCTTCCCCTGGCTTTGACTGGTGCTCTTGTCTGTACCTTGCCTTTACCTTGTAGACTGTATTTTGCCTTGTGAACCTGCCTTTTGCCTCGTGGACTTGCCTTTACCCTTGTGGACTTGCCTTTGACCTTCTGGACTTGTCTTACCCTGTGGACTTGCCTTGCCTTTTGTACCTGGACTTTGGACTTTGCCTGCAAGCTTGTACCTTCTCTTTGGATTTTCTTTGTTGTTTACTGACTTTGGTTTGGAGGACTGAGGGTGGCTGCCTTCTGGGTAGTGTAGGGTGGAGCCTTACTGGTTGTTGTAGGGCCAGTTGTGGTGGCATTTAATCAGAGCAATAAAGGACTCCATCAATGCCTGCCTTTGCCTAGGCAACATGGGTCATAACAGAGGGGCTTGTCAGTTTTCTCCAATTACTTTTTTGGAATGGCCTCAAGTCCTGCTTCTCTGACCATTGCCTCAGCAGCAGCTCTTCCTCCTGTCCTCCAAGGCCATTTCCTGTTCCCTGTACCTCTAGTACAGGGCTGTGGCCCTACCCCCTGTCTTCAGCTCTTCTCTAATTGTTTCCCAATAGATCACTCCTTAGAAGCATGACTTGAAGAGAAAAATGATTGCGTATTTCTGCACTAGCACAGCAGTTTCCTCCCTCTCATTTTGTGCACAATCTGCTTGAGGGGACTGGCAGACTCTCCCAAATGATTTGGGAGAGTGCAGAGATGGGAGTCCCACTGCACATGTAAAATGTCACTCACTTAAGTTGGCGGTGGCACTGACTTGCCTATCCTTCATAAGCAATGAGATACAATAGCTGGATTCCAATAATTTTATGAATATGAGAGGCCCCTTGTATTGTTAACTCAGATTTCCTTTTAGTGTGGAAATGTCAAACAAATTGCTTGATTTACCCAGAAGCATATAATTCATATAATGTAATTTAAAATAAGATATGAGAAGCTAGAAGTAGAGTACCAGTTAGTGTCATGTTTAAAGCACCAAGCCAGAAACTGAGAGATCACAAGGTCTAGTCCCACCTTAGATACAAAACCAGTTCTCTGTCTTAACCATGTTCACTCTCAGACAGTGGGAATATGTGCTGTCCATGACCCCATCAAGGCACCGGGAAAGGGATATCCAGAGTGTGACATGTAGAATAAGAAAAGCAGAGTGCTTCTGTCCTTTTATGGAAAATACAGTGGTACCTCAGTACTCGACTGTTTCAAAACTTGTTGAATTTGACACTCAACACATTTTGACAAGAAAATGTCCTGGTACTCTTCTTTGTTTGGTACTTGACGTGCTGCAAAAGGAAATGGGGGGACAGCCGCAGAGGGCAGACAGGAAGTCGGCCATGCTGCAAAAGAAAGTGGGGAACTGCTTGTTGGAAAGGTTGCTGACATAAGGGACAGACAGGAAGTCCTTCCCAGATGAAACAAAGGGTCACGTGGTAAGTCACATGGTTTGTCTGCTACTCTTCCTTTTTAGTACATGTCGGGCCTCCCAGAACCAATTAAACACGAGTACCGAGGTACTACTTTAAAGAGTATATATAGTATGTGTGATAATTACCGTTGTAGCATTATGTGATAATAGCATGTGTGTGATAATTAAACTAATAAAAAGAACTTAAGGTTCTGATAAAATAAAACTTAAGGGATGTATATAGTTTAATGTAGTGGTTAAAGCATCAGGCTACAAACCAGGAGTCCATGAGTTTTAGTCCTGCCCTAGCTGGGTGACCTTAGGCCAGTCCCTCTCATCCAGCCCTAGTAAAAAGAAGCAAATCAACATTGAAAATCTTACTGAAAGAACTGCAGACACAAAGAAACAAAAAGAAAAAATGGAAGTAGTGTCACTTCCTTGACCCATAAAGTATTATAAAATACTTTATCAAAGATGGAACCAAGGGACAACATGACAATCTGAATTTTGTCAATGTTTCATAGATAGATTTCATCCTGGAGAAGAATTGTTTAAGATAGATATTCACTATATACAGCATAGAATCAGATCATTGCTAGAGCCTTTTAAAATACAATAGCTAAATATTGTAACTATTACAGTCTAAATAGCAAATTATCTCTTATTTGTAATGCCCCTTTTTCTTAAATCTTTCCAAGACGGTATATTTATTATGTAGGATCTGTAGCAGTGCAGTTATAATGATCAACTCATCATCTACTCAAAATCTTTTCTTTCTCTAAATTTATATTTGTGATCGATATCTCTTTATGAAGACTAATAATTAAAGTAAATATTGAATGGGTTGTACTTAGACCACTTTCCACTGAGAAGACATTTCCTTTGTCTGATTTGAGTTCTCTTCAAAATTCCTTCTCCTATTAAGCAGCATCTGTTTTTCTTAAACCACCCAGTATGCAAAGTACTGGCAACATGAGTCAATGTCAATCTGTGCTCTGAAATTCTGAAACAAAGACAAAATACTGGACATTCAGCACTGTAGAATGATCAATTGTTGCTCAGAATGCAAAGGACTTTGCTTACTAAAAGCACTAAAAACCTAGGAAACAAGGTGAGGTAATAAGGGAGACAAGAAATGTTTTATGGGACCTGCTTCATATCCCGATATGTATAAATAAAATGCACAGGATTACAGCTTTTGACTTTAATCCATTTTCTGATTTATCAAATAAATAAGTCTGTCATATCTTGGTTGCAAACATCAGGATGAATGCAAAGTGATACAGAAAACTCTAATCCTTTGTCACCATTAGTTGTCTAGATTATTGCAAGCCAGATATTGTAGATCTAAAATAATAACAACAAAGCACAAGTTTTTTTGCAATAACTTTTCCCTTAGACCAAGAACCGCCTGATAATCACAAACAATTATTGTGCATCTCAGTATGATTCTTTCACATTGTGATTTATGCACTTTTTGAAATTCACAGATAAAAACTTTAAAATTAACCCAGTGGGAGTTCAGCCATTAATTGGAATGGGAATAATTAGAGCTTCTAATAATCCTGAAACTCCTTAAACCAACACATTTGAGACTGCCAGTTTCAAAGATGCAAACATGACGAGCAAATCGACTTTGAAACCTTCCTCATCAGCTGCAGAAGTTTCAATTTGCACCTCCTGCCTTGTCTTCCATCCAAAGCTTAAATCACAGCAAGATCCAATTTTAGCAAAACTACAAAGGAAAGAAAAAAAAAATCATTCGCCCAGTTATTTCCCCTTTTAGCAACAACAAAAAAAACCCAAATCAAACAAAAAAAGAAACTAAGAGGAAAAAGAGCCCCATTGGCAACTTGCTTTCTCCCTAATCTGGAAAAAGATGGAGAAAATGGCATAAGCAAAGGCAGATGTGCCAGCAAAATCTAAACCTAAGTCGTGTATGCTATATGGTTTCTGTTTGGATCTCACTATTATCTGGGTCAGCCAGCATCCCAAAATCATCCTATTTGCATATTTTTGGGGAGGATGAGATAAATAATAGCTCCATGGACATACTTCAGAGAAAATGGCCACTAGAACTGAACAACTGAGTTGGTATGTGTGGTGAGAAACTATCACTCAGGAGTTAACAAAATAACAGAGTAGGAAAGGACTTTAGAGGTCAACTAGTCCAACCCCCTGCACAGGCAGGAAACCCTATATCATTCAAGACAAATAGTTGTCCAATCTCTTCTCAAAAGCCTCCAGTGATGGAACACCCACAATTTCTAGAGGCAGGTCATTACACTGATTAATTGTTCCAACTAAGGAAATTTCTCCTTAGTTCTAGGTTGCTTCTCTCCTTGATTAGTTTCCATCCATTGCTTCTTGTCCTGCCCTCAGGTGCTTTGGAGAATAGCTTGACTTCCTCTTCTTTGTGGCAGACTTATTTTCCTGCTATTGGTGAGAATGTGGGTATGGAGGAGGCAGGATGGAAGACAGTTGGGCCTGGAAGTTAAAGAAGGATCAGGGAACTTGAAGTAGGATCGGTTCTGTGGAGTTATTCTGAGGTAAAGGACTTTTAGTTAAGTTACCCCAAAGAAGGAGCTGTAATTAAATAGTCCCTTCCTTCATGTGTTCTTCTAGAGCTGTGGTGGTGAACCTATGGCATGGGTGCCAGAGGCAGCACTCAGAGCCCTCTCTGGACACGCACGCCATCACCCCAGTCCTAGGGCTTCAGCTGGGTTTTATAAAACCTTTTCGTTTTAGGCCTCCGCCACCGTGTGCAAAAAAAAAAAAGGTTCAATCACTCAATCAATTTCAACTTCTCGCATGAAAAAAAAAGATCTCGTAAAGTTGGAATTGATTGATTAAACTTTTTAGTCCCACCTAGTCTGCTGTTACCACCACAGCCATGTCCACCGAATTGTCCACACCCATGCAATGGGCCATGCCCACCCGGCACCCAACAATACATAAGTGGGTTTTGGGTTGCAGTTTGGGCATTCGTTCTCTAAAAGGTTTGCCATCACTGTTCTAGACAGTTTATTCTGAGAGTAAAACCAGTATGGGCAAATATATTTATTTTCAGGCAGGAAAGACTCTGAAGTATGTCCAGGGTGCAGGTTTTGTTAGCTGTAAGAGAACTAAAATGGGAATGTGTGGTTCTATTCTTAAATTTACTGACCTGAGGCCATTTCCCCATTCAGGATGAGTGTATCTTCCTGGTTTCACAGGTGAAAGCTATGCCAAGAAGGTCTTTGCACAGGTCACCCTGGGGCACTAGTTGTACCTATTTCTAGAATAGAAGGCCCTTCAGACAGTCACTCATGCTTCAGACACTTCATAAAGTGAATAGAATAGAATAGAATAGAATAGAATAGAATACCTTTATTGTCATTGTGTAACTCACAACGAAATTAAATGCTGTCCACAGTGCACACTACACACAAGTAAAAACCACAAATAAGTACATACATTATATAACCCCGAAACTATAGCTGGCCCATAATGCAGTGGTGCAAGCAACAACAGGTGTTCCTCATTATGCCCATGTGTCATTGCTACTTTGATTACCAGTGAGTTTCTGGCAGCAATTTAATGGAATGGGACAATTCGCGCAGCTAACTCGCCACAGCCAACTTGCCATGGGACAACTCATTGCAAACAATTCAACAATTCAATCATTTAAAATAATTAAAAATTATTTTAATTTTTGTCATTCATATTTCATTTTGTCCCTCCTTTTGCACCCTTTCCTTAATTATTCCATTCCACCATTTCTTCAATATTAGTGTAACTCTCGTCCCTCAGCGAGTTGTCCCACAGCAAGTTGACCATGGTGAATTGTCCCATGACAAGTTGGCTATGAAAAGTTGGCCATGGTGAGTAGACCGTAGTAAGTTGTCCTAAACCCAGAATTTAAGATACTGGTTATCTCCATAAAGTCTTCCACAGTTATCTGAGAATCAGCCATCTCTAATAGTTTCTGCTCATCCAGTAAGGGAGGGCAAAGTAAGTATATTCCAGGTCCCTTCAATTAAACAATGACATCTATCAGTATCTAGGAATTACACCTTTTTTGTTTGGGAGATCTGTAACACTTCTGTCTGGAGAGCCATAAGATTCCCACTGAAGAATTGTTCCACAACTTTGTGAAATCCTGGCTTTGCTCCAATGACTGGAGATGGGTTGTTGAACTTCCATTGAGAGAAAATATGATGTGGTGGTTTTTTTTAAATCTAAATGTATATAGTTATTTTACTGTTTCATACTTTTGAGCTGTAAGTCACTGGAATCATTTGGGAGCTGGGCAGCTTCTAAATTAAATACAATAAAACCAACCAACAAATGAAAAATAGAATGTAATAATAATATTAGTTTTATTTGTCATGCATCTGTAACTAGAAACAGCACAAAACAATAAAATACAATATCAAGAAATTGATACAATAGTTTTGGTAGATCCAGTTCAAAATTATATCTAAAATATTGGGCCTCAGTAACCTGTGTAGCCCGTAATATTTAAAACAACAGCCAGAACCTCTATCTAAATAAAAGACATTACTGTAGAAAGAAGTGATATTTAAAATCAGCTGCACAAAGGACTGTTGTTGTTTAAAAAAGAAAAAGAAAGAAAGACTGTGTGTGTGATGTGTTAGTTTGACTTTTTATAAATGAGACTCTAGGTAAAATTCCGGAGGACTGGAACTTGATGGGGGGAAAATTCTCAACTGCAATGTGGCTATTTTAATACAAGGAAGCCCCATTTGAAAGATTTTGTATGTGCATGTAAGCATTCCTGAAAACAGAACTTGATCTAAACCATAATTGGCAAAAAAGATTTATAATTGTAACAGAAAGGAGATTTAATGACAAAATTATATTACGCAGATAGGCAATACCTAGGAGGAGAATCAGAGAGCATATGCCCCAAGTACATGGGCCTGGAGAAAAAGTCAAAAGGAAGTGACCTCAGATTTGCAACCTCTTAACACAATTCTCTCCTGGGCAATAGACAGGAGTACCATAAATCCTTGATAGCTAGACACCACTGCCCCCTTGTGTTCAGTAGGTCATGAGGTGCTGAAAAGAGCACCACTGGAGTCACAACTTCAGCAACTGCCAGTCTATCCTGGTTAGATGATCAGGCCAATCAGACTTCAGCAACTGCCAGTCTATCCTGGTTAGATGATCAGGCCAATCAGACTGGCACATGAACTATAACCACCTTTTCCAAGTAACCAGATATAGCGGTGCACAAGTTTTGATGAGCTAATACCAACAACTTAAATTGACACATTCTCCAAATTCTAAGTCAACATAGGGATTGGCAACAGAAGGAGATTGGGCAAGTCTAAAACAGGAACTGTGCTGTTCTAGACCTTGATTAGGGGATTAGGGGAGAGAAAAGGTACTGGATAATTTAGTCAACAGACTGATGAAGTAATCCAGATGTGAGATGATAAGAATATGAACCAGCTGCTTTACTGTCATTATATAGAACTGAAGATTCTACACACATTATTTAATTAAAGTTATCCATTTGGATGGTTTTATCAATGAAGGGCTTTAAAGAATATCCTCCACTGATTTAGATTCCTGGGCTCCTCACCAATGAGAAGGGCCTTGGCTGTCAGCCCTAAATACAGAAAGAGCGGGTAGAAAAAGAAGCAATGGAATGATTAGAATGAAGCACAATGATCTATCTTGCCATGTTTGGTCTCAGCACAGTAGGAACACACCCAGTTCCCCACCAAGCCACTTGGAAAGGGATGCCCATAGTGTAACATCAGGAAAAAGGACAGAAGAGTGCATCTGTCCTCTTATGATAAATGAAGACTATAAACAGTCCTCAACTCACGACTGTAATGGAGCCTGCCTTTTACGATCATAAGTCATGGTAGTCATTAAGCAAGGCAACTACATGACCCCGCCCCTCCTCTCCCAAATGTGGATGGGGGCAAGATAGGCAAGGGGGTGCTGCAGTATCCCTGCATGCAAGAGCAAATGATCATGGAGGATGCTACAGCATCTGTAACATCGAAACCAGGCTGCAAGTAGCTTATGGGGACCCATCACAACTTTGAATGGTCGCTAAGCCAGTCTTGTCAAAGGGCAACCTGTATGATATGTTGTCAGCATATAATGTGTGTGATAATTAAACCGATGAAAAGAACTTAAGGGATGTATACAGTTTAGTGTATCGATTAAGGCATCAGGTTAGAAACCAGAGTCCGTGAGTTCTAGTCCCACTTTAGATATGTGGCCAGCTGAGTGACTTTTGTCCAATCATTCTCTCTTAGCCTAAGAAGAAGAAAGCCATGGCAAACCACTTCCTAAGATCTTTGGCAAGAAAACTGCAAAGACTAGTCCAAGCAGTGGCGAGGAGTCAACACAGACTCGAAGGGGACACACACACACCCAAAAATTAACCTAATGCTGACCCCTGGGAATATATATTTTAGAAAGGTAAGGTCAGGATGGAGTTAGCTATTATGATGAGTATTTTAAGTAGGAAAGATTACCTTCCTCCTAAGAGGTAAGAGGCTTGGAACAGAATACTCACTTGGGTTTTGACACAGTTTCTTGGAATCTAAAAGTAAGAGGTTATTGAATTGACATAACTGTACATCCCTTGAAATATGGACAAGTTAATTACATTTTTAAAAGTAAAATCTCCTTCTAGTCAAACTGCACTTCATATAATGCCTTAGAGAACTTTGATTGTTGGTATGGCAAATATTCAGTCATAAAATGTTCTGACCTGGATTGTCTCTTCCCACTGTTTTGGAAGTTGTCCAGCCCCAGGACAGGTCATTCCAATCTCAACCCAGGCTATTCCAAATGTGAAGTGGGCTACATGTTCTGGGAATAGTCCTGTATGGAAACCAGGTTTCATTTTGCATGGCCTACTTACAAGATTATTATTAAAGTAATATGTAACTTGCCTCCTTTCCGAAACCGTGGTCGTACGGTAGCATTTGACAAAGAGGTAAGAAATAAGGAAGAGTCAGCTGCATCAAATTACCTTTGTCCTCTTTGGCCATCTTAATTCCCACAGAAATACATCACCTGAATATGAAAAAGAATGGACATTTTTTGTCAAACTCTATAATAGTATTGACATGGCTACTCATAGCAATGTACTGATAACTGATCAGGGTGAATTTTGCTTGTATCTCTGAGAAGAAAAATGGTATGACGAGGGTAGTGAACATAGCTATAACATCTCAAGATCTCGCCTGAGTGCTTCTCAATTAATTAACAAAAGAAAGTAGGAAAGTAGTGAGGCAATTTTGAGTGTTTTCCAATAACTTAATCAACTTTTACTTCCAAAGCATTCCTAAAATATGAATGCAAGCTCTTTGTGTATGCCTGTGCATTTGTATTTGTTGAAACCCTTATAGCTTTTCTCTAGAAAGAACCTTCTTTTCAGGTGATACCAGTAATTCCAGCTTGAAAATCTTTCCTATTCCCTGTGTGAGACATTGCCTAATAAAGTATTGGATATTAAATGCATTTATGTTTACATTAGGGACATGAAATAGCTCATCTTAGCAAAAGGTTCCTAACATGTAGACTGTTGGCAATAGCCAGGTTCCCAGCTGAAATGTTTGCTCTAATTTTCTTAAATATACATCTTTTCCCTAATTATCCTTTTGCATTCTTCCTTCCCATTAAGTTGTGGGCTGTAAGTGCCACTGACCTTTGGCTTGTTTAGTGGTGAGATGCACAAAACGAACGGTGGTATGCCCTGTTTATGCATATATCGCAAAGTGACATTACATTTATCAAAGGATGAATTATTCATAACCAACTGCTCTCCCTCATCTCATAACACTAGAAATGTGGACTTTATTATTCACTTCATACCCCTAGAGGTTTCTTGGCTGCACTGTATTTCCTAGGTTGGAAACCAAGTTTAACCCTCATCTCCCACACATCCCTCTGTCCTTGCACCACTGTCTGTGAAAGATGAATGAATAATTTGAAATTATGACTGCAGCATTCTGGATACAGGTATTCCACATTGAGGGGGATGGGGCTTTAACATTTTGAAGTGTACTTTTTTAATATTGAGAAGTGTGTCTATTTAAATCAATCCTGTCAAAAGTGTCAGTAAAGATTTGTAATTTGCTTTTAAAACAGAGGCCTTTCGCGAACTGGAGTTTTTAAGGTAGTTGAAGTGAACCAAATTTCTGTTCCAAAAAAGGATTAATAAATGATACCTACTAGAAGCAAATTCTTCAAATCTGCCGGGGCGGGGGGGGGAGGAAGTTGTTCAAAAATATGGCAAATGAGGAACAAATGGACATTTCAACCTAATCTCTTAAGAAAGTCCTCAGCTAGGGAACTTAGAAATTGAAGAAACTCACAAACCGCCCCCCCCCCCATTAAGAGCCGTGGTAGTGCAGTGGTTAGAATGCAGTATTGCAGGCTAATTCTGCTGATTGCCAGGTGTTCGATCCTCACAGGTTCAAGTCTGACTCAGCCTTCCATCCTTCTGAGGTTGGTAAAATGAGGACCCAGATTGTTGGAGGCAATAGGCTGATTCTGTAAACCGTTTAGAGAGGGCTGCAAAGCACTATGAAGCAGTATATAAGTCTAAGTGCTATTGCTATCATGAATGTGCTCATTTGCTTATAAATGAAGGCTTCCATTTTATTATTAAGTTTCCAAGATTCTATAAATGTCCTATGTGAAACCTGATTAATGAGACTCTGCAAAGCTCTTACTTCTGTTGTTCTGGAGCTGATGTTACGAGCTTAGTATGATATCTGTTGAACACAGGACAAACTATTACCATACAATGATGAACTACGGATAGGGATCACTAATATTTGGGTTTGACTTCTCTCAGAAACATTTGTAGGTCTCTGGCATTTCTAGTGGCAAAGAAAGAAGTAGCATTGTTTGTTTATAAATTATAACTGATAAAGCCTATTCCACCCAGATTCTGAGCAGCACACAATTTAAATGAATACAACATTTTAAAAAACAGAAATACCTACACACATACACATACATACTGTAGGGTCCTTGGTGCACTCTGAGCTTGGTTGTTTATCTTGGTTGAAGATCTTACCTGGTTGCCATGAAATGTCTGCAAGAAAACAAGCAAGCTCAGAGAGCACCGGGACCCCACCGTTCAATCCTGAGCCACACATATTCTCTTCTATTGGTACAATTTCCCATACATTTGTTGCCATGGCACACTCAATTGGTGTGGGAAAACCAGGTTTCTCATAAAGGCTATCCACACACACACTCATTACTACCCTACACATCCCTTACCCCTTTGCCAGCCCCCACTTCCAGCAGGGTTAGCAACTGAAATAAAACCAAACCACACTGTCAAACTTCCAATTAAATAATAATAATAATCCAACATGAGCTTCTTGAAGCCATCTAACACCTAAGCCCCATGAACGGCTGAGTGAAAAGTATCCTTCAGAATGACACTGGTAGGCAGAAAACATAGCATGTGTTTAGAAGTGTGGCTGTTGAAAGAAAACTGGAAATAAATAGGACAGCATGTGAATGAGGCTTACTGCAGTTTATTGACATACAATATGTCAAGGAACTCTGTTTAAGAGGAAATGAATGAAGGAAAGTTTCCCACTTATATTTCTACTATGTAATAAACAGCTATTAATATACTAAACTAGTAAAACCTGAAGGCTACATTTCCTCAGACTAGGTTTTGATTTATAAAAGTATAACAAGATTCTTCTTTATTCTTATGTAAGCATGCAAAACTATATTTAAGTTTCTTCTTCTTAGCCTCTGCTAAGACTAAGGTGTTCAAACTTATCTCTGTGAAGACTGTAATTATCCTACAAAGTGCTATAGCTTCACATAGTTTCTTACATAATTGCATAGTTTAGACAGGGGTTGTCTTACACATCTATATTCCATGCAGGACCCAAAGGGTTGAATGGATGGCTACGTACAGGTAGTCTTCCGGTTATAATGGCAATTAAGACCAGTATTTCTATTTGCTAGGTGATGTAGTCATAAAGCACAATGTCACATGGCTGCATCAGTTAACAATGGCAGCCCCAGCAGTCCTGGTTGCCATCATGACCCCAGGACCATGAAGGTCATTAGGAAGAGGCAGGGCTCCCAGGCAAGCTACTGGATGGGAGTGCAAGTGCCATGGGTGGGTGCTGCAGGTGATTGCTTTGGAGTGTAGAGAAGTGAATGGATGCTATCAGGGGTGGGTAAGGAGGCAGGTGGGAAGCAACAGAAGCAGGAGCAATTTGGAACCTCCTGTCAGCTTCCCTATTGACTTTGCTTGTGGGAAGCTGACAGGAAATGTCACTGTGCAATCATGTGACCATGGGATGCTGCAGCCATTATAATGCAAGCCAGTTGCCAAGTGCCCGAATCATGAACATAGGTTTGTGGAGATACTGCAATGGTCACAACTTAACAGACTGGCCATAATTCCCCCTTATTCAGCACTAACGTAATTTTGAACATTCAGTGGATGAGTGGTTGTAACATGAGGGCTACCTCTATCACAAAAAAGTTCTTGAAATATAGCACTCGCTGAAGGACTATGCCTGGGCAACTGCAAGGCTCAGGAAGGTCCAATGCTTGCACTCCTACCTGGTGTGGCTCCCACTGCCCCAGCTAGTCAGCAAAACACCACAAGGAGTCTCTGCTCCTTGAAGGATGGTCTGTTCCAGACATGAACTTTCCTGTTGCCATTACTCCTTCCAGTCAGCTGCAACACTCAAAGCAACATTATTTTTTTTTGAATAGGCATCCAACACTAAAACAAGTCACGTCTACACTTCCTTGTTCTGAGTGGAAATGTAGCAGGTGTAGCTAAATCATCTACGCAAGTGCTGGTCTCTCCAACACTGGAAGGCCATCAATCCATTCACCCTTTTTCTTTGAAGTGCATCTTCTTGCTCTCATTCTGCTCTGCTCTACAGGACAGCTTTGTAACAAATGAATCCTTCTAAGGTTCCTCCAACTCCTCCCCAAACAAAAAACCTACAAAAACCAACCACTCTTGCACATGTGGTACAGGTATGAAACGGCTTTAATTGTGACAATAACCTTGCCACCTTGAAAATTTTAACACCCCCCCCCCGTCACAACAGATGCCAACCTGTACACATGTTGTTACTGAGAAATGATGTGTTTTTTGTCATAACATGCTGTGTACTGAATGTATAAAGCCAAACAAATTAAAACAACATCTGGAAACAAGTCATGCACTAGAGCAGGGGTGTCAAACTGCCAGCCCATGGGCCAGATGCATCATAGCAAAAAAGTCACAATAAGTCGTGACACGTCACGTGACGTTGCGAGTTTGACACCCCTGCTCTACAGCCACAACTTACTGTTTTACAGCATTTGTTATATAGATCAAACTTTAATAAATATAGTAAGGATCAGCTTTGAGCCAGGGCCAAATAGGCACTAGCTTAAGGCAACAAAGCTTAGGGGGCATCAAGGCCATCCTTCTACCAAATCATTCTAAAAATGCAACATCTTTGCATGGGTGTTAGGTGGGACCATTAGCCAATATTACATCCACCCATCCCATCAGTTCCAGCAGGGGAGGCATGTTGTGGGTCCCATCAGCCAAGGAGCTTCATTTAATAGGGCTCAGGCGAACAGCCTTTTCTCTTGTGGTACCTGCCCTTTGGAACATAGTTCCCCCCCCCCAGAGGTGAAGTTGGCTCCCACCCTGTTGTCCTTAAGGAAGACCCTTAGAACTTGATTTTGCCACTGGGCCCGTGGAGCCCATGGGACCATGGAGCCCATTAAATGGCTGATAAACATTTGACTCCATTCTTCCCTGCCTAATAATAATAATAATAATAATAATAATAATAATAATAATAATAATACCACCTCCTTTACATGAATGATCTGAAGCTGTATGGGAAAACATCATCTGAAATAGAATCGCTGCTCAACACTGTCCGTATATATAGCCAAGATATTGCAATGGAGTTTGGCTTGGACAAATGTGCCACACTTACTATCAAACAAGGAAAAATAGTAAAAACTGAAGGAATCAAGATGCCCCACAAAAATAACATTAAGAGTCTGGATGAGGAAGATTACTACAAATACTGTACAAATACTGTACTAGGGTATCCTTCAAGCTGACAACATCAAGCACACAGAAGTCAAGAAAAAGATTAGAGGTGAATACCTCAAGAGAGTGAAGAAGATCTTAAAGTCCAAACTCAATGGAGGAAATACCATAAAGGCAATCAACACCTGGGCAATTCCAGTCATTAGATACACAGCTGGAATAGTGGACTGGACTCAAGCAGAACTAAAAGCAATGGATAGGAAGACCAGAAAAATAATGACAATGAATCATGCCCTTCATCCACGCAGTGACATTGA
>NW_015386250.1:497558-498953 GCF_001527695.2 Protobothrops mucrosquamatus | reverse complement strand
ATTAAAAAAAATAGCTGGGAAAGCAGATAATAACAAGACCTGGCAATGGCTAAGAGCAGGAAAATTGAAGAAAGAGACCGAGGGACTAATTCTGGCTGCACAAGACCAAGCCTTAAGGACAAATACATATAAAGTCAAAATTGAGAAGACAGCAACAGACAGTAAGTGCCGCCTATGCAAAGAAGCTGAAGAAACAGTGGACCACCTGGTAAGCTGCTGCAAGAAGATTGCACAGACTGACTACAAGCAGCGGCATGACAAAATAGCAACAATGGTGCATTGGAAGATCTGCAAGAAATATCATTTGCCTGTAAGCAAAAACTGGTGGGATCATAAAATAGAGAAAGCCATAGAAAATGATAAAATTAAACTGCTCTGGGACTTCAGAATTCAAACAGACAAGCACCTGCAACGTAACACCCCGGACTTAACAATTGTCAATAAGAAAGACAAAAAAGTCTAGATAGTGGACGTGGCAGTGCCTGGAGACAGCAGAATAGACGAGAAAGAACTGGAGAAGATAACAAAATACAAAGGCCTACAAATAGAAATAGAAAGACTGTGGCAAAAGCAAGCAAGGGTAGTACCAATAGTAATAGGCACCTTGGGTTCAATCCCAAAACAACTGGAGCACCACTTGAACACCATTGGCATTGACAAATTCGCCATTAGTCAATTGCAAAAGGCGGCCTTACTAGGAACTGCTTCCATCCTGCGACAATATCTGTAATACCATCAAACATCCACATCTGCCTATCCCAGATCCTTGGCAAGGACTCGATAGGTAGACAAAATGCCAAATCCAGTCTGAACATCTGGCTGACTGTGCGATGATCCATAATTATATTATTATTATTATTATTATTATTATTATTATTATTATTATTATTATTATTATTATTATTATTATTTCTGTGCTCAATTTCTCTCCCACTGAAGTTTTTCTCCCAGTGCCACCATGGCAAAGTTGTCAATAAAACAGCATCCTTGACACAGTTGTGAGAAGAGACAGGAATAGAAGGGAGGAGAGAGGTATTTTTGGAGCTCCACAGCTATCAGTGAACGGAGAACTGGAGCAGGTAAAAGAAAGAAGATGGTTTTCCTTCAGAGGGAGTGGATGGTTCAGAGAGAAACATAGTACTGAGTCCCAGGAAGCACAATATGGAAAACTGCAAGAACTAATAATAATAATAAAATTGGAAGGGACCTTGGAGGTCATCTAGTCCAACCCCCTGCTCAGGCAGGAAACCCTATACCATTTCAGACAAATGGCTGTCCAGTCTCTTCTTAAAAACTTCCAGTGTTGGAGCATTCACCACTTCTGGAGGCAGGTTGTTCCACTGGTTAATTGTTCTCACTGTCAGGAAGTTTCTCCTTAGTTCTAGGTTGCTTCTC
>NW_015386250.1:492218-496139 GCF_001527695.2 Protobothrops mucrosquamatus | reverse complement strand
GGGACCTTGGAGGTCATCTAGTCCAACCCCCTGCTCAGGCAGGAAACCCTATACCATTTCAGACAAATGGCTGTCCAGTCTCTTCTTAAAAACTTCCAGTGTTGGAGCATTCACCACTTCTGGAGGCAGGTTGTTCCACTGGTTAATTGTTCTCACTGTCAGGAAGTTTCTCCTTAGTTCTAGGTTGCTTCTCTCTTTGGTTAGTTTCCACCCGTTGCTCCTTGTCCTGCCTTCAGGTGCCTTGGAAAATAGCTTGACTCCCTCTTCTTTGTGGCAGCCCCTGAGATATTGGAATACTGCTATCTTGTCCCCCCTCGTCCTTCTCTTCATTAAACTAGACATACCCAATTCCAGCAGCCGTTCCTCATATGCTTTAGCCTCCAGTCCCCTAATCATCTTTGTTGCTCTTCTCTGTATTCTTTCTAGAGTCTCAACATCTTTTTTACATCGTGGTGACCAAAACTGGATGCAGTATTCCAAGTGTGGCCTTACCAAGGCATTGTAAAGTGGTATTAATACTTCACATGATCTTGATTCTATCCCTCTGTTAATGCAGCCCAGCACTGTGTTGGCCTTTTTGGCAGCTGCAGCACACTGCTGGCTCATATTTAAGTGATTGTCCACTAGGACTCCGAGGTCTCTCTCACAGTTACTACTGTGAGGTAGCCCCTATACCAGTGGTGGCGAACCCATGGCACGCGTGCCAGAAGCGGCACTCGGAGTCCTGTCTGTGGGCACGTGTGCCGTTGCCCCAGCAGAGTTCCCCAGAGTAGCGAGCACATGGCGTTTGGAAATGACAGGGCAGGAAGTGAGCGAATAAGCGGCATTGGCCCCCCAGAGATGGCAAGGGACTGGCACCGGCCACGCTCACCCAGTCTGCCATGACCACTGCAGTTACGCCCACCCAGTAGGCCACACACCCCACCCACCCCGTGGGCACCACAATGCTGATGCAGCCCTGGCACTTTGTGACAAACAAGTGGGTTTTGGGTTGCAGTTTGGGCACTCGGTCTCTAAAAGGTTCGCCATCACTGCCCTATACTATACCTGTACATTTGGTTTTTCTTGCCTAAATGTAGAACCTTACTTTTTTCAACATTGAATTTCATTTTGTTAGATAGCGCCCAGTCTTCAAGTCTGTCCAGATCCTCCTGTATCCTAAGCCTGTCTTCTGGAGTGTTGGCTATTCCTGCCAGCTTGGTGTCATCTGCAAATTTGGTGATTTCCCCATCTATCCCCTCGCCCAAATCGTTGATGAAGATGTTGAAGAGCACTGGGCCCAGAACAGAGCCCTGGGGCACCCCACTACACACTTCCCTCCATGTAGATACGGTTCCATTGAGGACCACACTCTGAGTACGGCCGGTCAGCCAGCTACGGATCCATCTGGTGGTGATGCTGTCTAACCCACATTTTTCTATCTTATCAAGTAGTAGGTTGTGACCTACTTTATCAAATGCCTTACTGAAGTCCAAGTAAATTATATCCACAGCATTCCTCTTATCCTTGTTGTTATTATAGCTTTTAATTATTTTTAACTGCTTTAATGGATATATTGTTCTTTCTGTTGTGACTATGCATGATTCCCAGAGTTACATGCAGGCAAGATGGGCAACTATATAAGTTAAATAAACAAATGAAAATGGCTTAGGGTGTGCCATATACCCTTGAGTTGCCACTGGGTACATTTATTTCTTGCCCAATTGTAACCCCAGTGGAATCATTAAGGGTTTTATTTCATGCAGGTTTGTGCAAGTTTATTTCTAATTTTAGGAATCATACATCACAAAATTTGAGACCCCCAGCATTGAAAATTGCTGCTTGAAGAAAACCGATCATTATAGTTAACAAGCAGCAGCAGTTTATTTTTTTTCCTTCAGACTCAGATGGAAGTCTGAAAGAAGCCTGGCTGTAGAAGTGCTGGGCTACACAAGTCCAAAGCTTTCTTTCAAAGCATTTTTGAAGGGGTTCCAACCCTAACTGATGACTTCTTAACAACTTCCTGTGTTAAAATACATTGTAGTAATTTTTCTACATAAGAAAAAATACCAATGAGAAATGGATTCTGCCTAACCCTTATGCCACTTTTCTATATCAAAGAATAGAAAAGTATTCTTACATGCACATATGGATACTCAAACCTTACTGCCATCTGCTACCTGAAGTATCAATCACAAACACCTCAGCTGGTCTTTTGTGGAGATGGGAATAAATCTCTTCCAGGAGGGCTTGTTTTTGAGAAAATGATTTGAATTACAGAGTAGTGTGTGTCTGTAGCTCAACACAGCTGTGCATTTTCCTTGTGAGCCTGCACCTGTTTTGCTCCCTCAAATCTAATTTCATGACATTTAGAAATCTCCCCAGTGGGAGAAAATCCTTGTAACACTGGAAAGAGTGTTACATTCACTCCTCCTATAAAAAGCATCATGAATTCCTAACAAAACTTCTTCTGAATTTCTAGAAACATAGAGACGGATCAGAAAGAACGGATTCACAAACATCAGGGCTGCTGACACAGTTAAAAAATTGGAAATGATTGCCTCTATGTAACATCGACAGGTTCATAAGATATATCCAGCAAGGAGCCTTTCAATTCTCAGATGATTTCATTCAACTCAACAACATCCATGAACCTTCTGCAAAATATGGGGTGTAACGAGCACAGTGAGAGTGCAAAAATCCTTCAACAAGAGCAAGACATAATAGCAAATGCCATTTGACAAGTGTTGGGTTCAAAACTAAATTTTGTTCTTCTGTTCTTTCACGTGCCAAGAAATGAAAATCTGGGGATGGATATATCTAGATCAGGGTGTCAAACTGCCGGCTCACAAGCCAGATGTGTCATGCCAAAACCGTGCCCACCCCATTGCCAGCAATGGGGAAAAAGTCACGATATGTCGCGAGACGTCATGTGACATCATGAGTTTGATACCCGTGATGTAGATTATTCACTAGATTTAGTCCAACATCTGCAGAGGACACTAAATTGGGTTAAATTGGAAGATGCAGTAAGAACTTCAAGGCTCCCACATCTGGGTCACTTATACAATCACAACTGGATTACTAGTTGTCACCCTGTTTCTCCTTAACACTTGTAGGTCTGGATTACATTAGCCTCTTCTCCCATTTCACTCCTTGTGTCCTGCTGTTATCACTTCTCAACACACATATTTTTCTTTCACATTCGCATTGTCTTGCTATTTTTTCCTCTCACCAAATTTTTCTGCCCATTTCTCCATCAGGATACAGTATAAATAACCCTAGCCTGGAGAGATGACCTAACTGTCTCTTGGGTTCTCATATTACTCTCATTGTCTCTGCTGATTTCCTGATCAATTCAGAGGCTTCAATCTCCCACACCTGATGTCACTCAGGGTGCGTAACTAATCAGCCAAGCCTATGCCAACACGCTACACTTGGTCACTATGCTGGATTAGGTTACAAGTCTAAAATGCCCCCAAGGAAACATAAAATTGAACAGCAGGTTTTGTATTTTGATTCAGCATCATACAGCAAATCAAACTTCCTGGCTATGAATGAATTGCAAATATTTCATTTCCCCTACCTTCATGAAACAAAACCATTTACAAATTCATTAGCATCCAGTGGTCACAATATTCCACGTACATTAGTTGTTGATCCTGCTAGTTTGGGATCCTTGATTTTTTTATCCTTACTTAATCAGTAATTTCCATCACAATCTTAAACAGGAAGGAAGGAAGGAAGGAAGGAAGGAAGGAAGGAAGGAAGGAAGGAAGGAAGGAAGGAAGGAAGGAAGGAAGGAAGGAGAAAGAAGAAAGAAGAAAGAAAGAAATTGTGAGTGGCAAGAAGCATTGAGCATATTTTCCCAAAGTTACTGCTGTGGGGGAAAAAAACCTCTGGGTGACAGAGCAATGACTGACACCCTACTGAGTTGTTATG